>NW_006208495.1:670927-673097 GCF_000334495.1 Tupaia belangeri chinensis
GAAGGAAGGAAGGAAGGAAGGAAGGAAGGAAGGAAGGAAGGAAGGAAGGAAGAAAGAAAGAAAGAAAGAAAGAAAGAAAGAAAGAAAGAAAGAAAGAAAGAAAGAAAGAAAGAAAAAAGAAAATGAGAGAAAGAAAAAGGAAAGAAAGAAGAGGAAGAAAGAAAGAGAAAGAAGAAAGAAAAAGAAAGAGAAAGAAGAGAGAAAGAAAGAAAGAGATTAGGACAAGAAAAAAGAAAGAATAAAGAGAAAGAACAAAAATAAGTAAAAGAAAGGAAGAAAGAAAGAAAATCCCTTGAAAATAAATTAAAACAAAAACATAGCATACCAAAATGTATGAGGTGGGATAAAAGCGGTGCAAAGATAAAAATGTTTAATGGCAACTCAAGCATTAAAAAAGAGGACTGACCCCATGGTCTGGTGGTTAAGGGAGCAGGATCTCACATAGCCAGTCAAGTGGTTTGAGTTCTGGCCTCAGTAGCTTGAGGAACGTGCTCCTGTTAGGGGGTGCTTTCTTTCTGTCCTCTCTCCATCTCTCTCTAGCAAGTACATGTGCTCCGTGACAATTTAAAAAAAAAAAAGAGTTGTATTCACAGTAGCAAGATATGGAAGCAACTGCACCCATCAAGGAATGAACTGATAACAGAAATACACACACACACACACACACACACACACATACACAATGGAATACTATTCAGCTTTTAAAAAGAGGAAAATTCTTTCATATGCAGCAACATGGATGAATCTGGAGGTCATTAAATTAAGTGAAATAAGTCAAGCACAGAAAGACAAATACCATATGTGCTCACTTATATGAGGAAACTAAAAAAGTCACACATAGGGGGCCATCAGGTGGCATGGTGGTTAAGGTGCTAGACTCCTACATGGCCAACCACAGGTTGAGTCCCTGACTCGAGGGCTTGGAAATCACACCTAGCACCGGTGTGTGCTTGCCCAAAACCCAAAGATGAGAATGAACGAGAAGGGACTGTGGCACGGCCATTTCCACCTGGGGTGTGATTTCTCACTTTCCCTCTCTCTGTCTCTCTCTGGAAAGCACACACTCCCTATGGCAAAAACCTAAATAAATAAATAAATAAATAAATAAATAATTTTAAAAAGTCACACATAGAAGTAGAGAGTATGGAGCCAGCAGGTGGCATGGAGGCCACGATGTATACATGTATCAAAACACGTACATACGATTTTAAAATATCACATCTTACCTCAAAAATCAATATAGTTATTGTCAATTTAAATTAATTTTTTGGGGGGGGAGAGATTTTCACTGCAGGGCGCGTGCGCTCGCCAGACAGACAGAGAGAGACATAGAGACAGAAAGCGAGAAATCACCCCCCAGGGGGGATGGTCACGTCGCAATCCCTTCTCCTCCATTCTCCTCTCGGGATCTTGGGTATGCACGCACACATGCCCGGCGTGAGTTTTAAGCCACCGGGTCCGGGACGTGAACCGCGGTTGACTACGTGGGAGTCCAGTGACATAGCCATTACGCTAACTGCTGGTTCCCAATTTAAATTAATTTTTAAGAAAGAAGACAGTTGAAAAATCAACCTAACTTTACACATTAAGAAAGCAGCAATTTAGCAGCAAAGTAAACTGAAAAACAGCAGAAAAACAATAAGATAATAATAAATAGTAAAATGGTCGGATCTAGATGATGGGATCCATAGTGTACTGAAATATGGTGCAGAAAGCCAATTTCCAATCTTGAGCTTCAGTGCCTGGTTCATTCTCAAAACATGCCAGGTGCCTGCATGGGGGGACATGGATCCTGAGCAGCTAGAGCTCTGGGAAATGGGGGGATGGCCACACTGCAATCCCTTCTCCTCCATTCTTCTCGGGATCTTGGGCATGCATGCGCCCGGCACAACCCCACAGCATAAACCTCTCTCTAAAAAAAAAAAAAAAGAAAGAAAGAAGAAAAAGATATTGTTGCATTTATTTAGATCTCATAATATTGATTAAAGATATTTAATGTCTTGGGATCAGCAGTTAGCGTAATGGCTATGTCACTGGACTCCCATGTAGTCTACTGCGGTTTGAGTTCCGAATCCGGCGACTTAAAACTCACGCCGGGCGCGTGTGCATGCATGCCCCAGATCCCAAGAGGAGAATGGAGGAGAAGGGATTGTGGCGTGACCATCCCCCC
>NW_006208495.1:673157-675963 GCF_000334495.1 Tupaia belangeri chinensis
ACGTACCCTATAGCGAAAACCTCTCCAAAAAAAAAAAAAAAAGATATTTATTGTCTTACTGTCTTCATGACATTAATCTCTCTGAGAATATGAAAAGATTTTTCTTTTTTTTTTAAGTCTATTTTGGGTAACTCAGGATTGTTTTAAAATGCTCTTTACAAAATCTTAACATACTTTTATTAGCCTTATTCCGACTATTTTGTCTTTATTGCTATTACAAACAAAGTCTTTTCTTACATTATATTTTTAAAATTAATGTGATTTATGAAATTTATTGACTTCTACATGTTAATTGTATACTTCACTACTTTACCGAACTTTTACATTGATTGCAATAATTTATCTGCTCATTTCTCCTGGCTGTACCAGTTATAAAATTATATTATCTGCAAATATTAATAGATATGCTCTCCTTTTCAATTTGTATTTTTTTATCTATAATTGATTTCTTATCTTGTCTAAACATGTTGGCTAATACTTGAAGACAATGATAAATGATTCAGCTTTTGCTTGCCACATTTGTCTTGTTTCTAACTTTAATTTGAATAATTCTGATTCTATTCATTTTTCATGAAGCATATATTCTAATGTCAATAAGGAATTCATTTTTCCTATTTTCTTAAAAGTATGATTAAGTTAGAAATGGGCGTGAATGCCTTACTATGAAAATAATAATGATTTTATCTTTGATTGTGTAAATGATAAATATTCTTAATACATTTGCCAAGTGTCGTTGAATCATTCTTATAGTACTGGAATAAGCCTAATGGGTAATGTTGTGAACTTCTTAAAATATGCTGCTATATTGTAAGTATTTTACTAGAGTTTTGTTTAAATACTTATAAAAGATGTTGGTTTGCAGTTTTTCTGTTTTTTTAAATCTTCATCATATTTTATTACTGATGGGAATAAAGAATCAAAACTAATTCTTTTTTTTCTGCTCTGAAACATACTAAATAGCATTGAGAAAAACTATTATTCAAGGCTTTGGTAGAATTCTTCTATGATACAATATGGGCTTGTAGGTTTGTTTTGAAAGGAGTTAATATTTTAAATTTTTCTGTACTATGGAAATATATTTCTGTGTGTTTGAGCAAAGGAGAAAGTTGGAGCATATTACATTTTACTAGAAAGATAGATTTGGCCAGGTTATATTTTTTATTATGCATTTGGTTTCTATATTGCTTTGGTTATTCCAATTTTATCTTTTCTTGTTTGTTGTACTTTCTCCTTTAGTCTTAAGTATTTTTGGATATTTTTATAAAAAAAATGTTGTGTTTAGTTACTAGATAGACAATTTTATTTCAAGTATATCAACATAATTTACATGTAATAATTTTATATCTTTATTTCCTTACAATATGTTTTGTTCTAACTTATAAAGATGCATTTTTAGGCTTTTGATTTTTTTGTTTGTGTATTGATTTATGAATTTGATGTTAAGAACTTTGAACACTGTTTAACTCTCAAAAATTCTCATCCTCATTATTTTTGAGATACTTGTAGATGCAGTTTTTATTTCTACTAGGATTTAAAAGGTCACTAAGAAAAAGTTACTTAATTCCCATAAGAGTCATTTATTATTATTTTCAAAATCATTAGACATTACCTTTCATCTTCGGATTATCTTTCCTCTTGGGATTTATCAAACTTTAAGTCCTCGTATTTGTACAGTAATACAGTTCTATTGTCACCTGATAAGAATATGCATTGCTCATTTTCTTTCTTTTTTTATAAAATTTTTATTTTTATAAAGCAAAAAAATTTTAACAGAATTTTACATTCTTTTGTGTACTAGATGTTCCTTCCCTTTTCTCCTCCCACCCACCCTTTACCAACCAGTCTCTATCACCCACTCTCTGCCACCCACTCTCCTACCTTACAGTCTCTGCTAGTGACCCTTATCCTGTCTACTATCATAGATTCCGATCTTTCAATTTCTGCCATAGAATGTAGACATTTAGTACCTACAGAATGGGGGTATACAGTGTGTATCTTTCAAAGTCTGACTCATTTCACTTAACATTAAGTCCTCCATATTTCTCCATTTTGAATTTTAATTTGCTTGCTCACTGAGAGAAAGAAAATGAAATAACATCCCCTACGGGGGATGGCCACACTGTAAGTCCTTCTCCATTCTCCTTTCGGGCTTTTAGGCACATAAACATGCACATGTACATCCATCATGTTTTGCAAGCTACTAGGTCCAGGACTTGATCCATGCATTTGGCCATGTAGGATCTGGGGCTTTAACCACCATGGCTGGCACTGGCTAACTTGCACTGTCCATTTTCAGATTATAAAGTTAGATTTAGATACAATATTTAATATAAAATGTATAATTATGTTATTTGATCTTTCTATAACTATATTAAAATTTACCTGATTTATCAGGGACTTAAAGAATTTGAATCAAAATATATTAATAGTTGTATGTTTATCTTTATTTCTCCTTGCATCTCCTGCATATTTTGCTTCATGTATATTGATAGTATGTGATTTGATAGAGAGCTAATCATAATATTTCATCTTAATTTTAAAAATACTTTTGTCAGGCAGTGCACACACTCACCAGAGAGAGAAAGAAAAAGAGAGAGACAGAGAGAAAGTTAGAAAGCACCCTCCATGGGGAATGGTCATGTCACAATCCATTCTACTCCTTCTGTTTTTTTTTCTTCCTTTTGGGATGTTGGGTATGTACCCCTACCTGTCCAGCCACCTAACCACCTTGACACCACGAGCTGGCCCATATCTATCTTTTTTTTTTTTTAATTGGCAGAGAGAAAAAAAATCCCCCAATGGGGAA
>NW_006208495.1:676953-678716 GCF_000334495.1 Tupaia belangeri chinensis
TACTATCATAGATTCCGATCTTTCAATTTCTGCCATAGAATGTAGACATTTAGTACCTACAGAATGGGGGTATACAGTGTGTATCTTTCAAAGTCTGACTCATTTCACTTAACATTAAGTCCTCCATATTTCTCCATTTTGAATTTTAATTTGCTTGCTCACTGAGAGAAAGAAAATGAAATAACATCCCCTACGGGGGATGGCCACACTGTAAGTCCTTCTCCATTCTCCTTTCGGGCTTTTAGGCACATAAACATGCACATGTACATCCATCATGTTTTGCAAGCTACTAGGTCCAGGACTTGATCCATGCATTTGGCCATGTAGGATCTGGGGCTTTAACCACCATGGCTGGCACTGGCTAACTTGCACTGTCCATTTTCAGATTATAAAGTTAGATTTAGATACAATATTTAATATAAAATGTATAATTATGTTATTTGATCTTTCTATAACTATATTAAAATTTACCTGATTTATCAGGGACTTAAAGAATTTGAATCAAAATATATTAATAGTTGTATGTTTATCTTTATTTCTCCTTGCATCTCCTGCATATTTTGCTTCATGTATATTGATAGTATGTGATTTGATAGAGAGCTAATCATAATATTTCATCTTAATTTTAAAAATACTTTTGTCAGGCAGTGCACACACTCACCAGAGAGAGAAAGAAAAAGAGAGAGACAGAGAGAAAGTTAGAAAGCACCCTCCATGGGGAATGGTCATGTCACAATCCATTCTACTCCTTCTGTTTTTTTTTCTTCCTTTTGGGATGTTGGGTATGTACCCCTACCTGTCCAGCCACCTAACCACCTTAACACCACGAGCTGGCCCATATCTATCTTTTTTTTTTTTTAATTGGCAGAGAGAAAAAACATCTCCCAATGGGGAAGGCTGGGATCGTAGAGGGCAGGAGGAGGGAGAATTGGGCTATATAGAAAATGGACAGAATTTGACTTACATAGACACAATGCTTAACAATTTTCTTCTAGAAAATTAGGCCTTTCTGACTTTGGGTAAGATTCTGAGCCACATAGATCTCAATATCATCATGTAAAAAAAGGATATAATGAATTAAAACTACTTTTCCTTAACTGCCTCACAAATGATAAGCTGTGTTTATCAACACATGATGGTCTGCTTCTGGCTGTAAGGATATGTGACAGAAGTAAAAGAAAAAAAACTGGGCTGGTATTTTACCTGAGCCTTCCTGGTTTCTCTCTCTCCTTCCAGCTCTACCAGTGTGAAGACAGGTAGATATTTGTTACTTGGGAATCTGTCCTTGAAACACACTTGTCTTGTAGGACTGTATTCAGGACTGGCCTCCTGACTTGGTGGTAGACCTTAGATAAGAAAGAAGGGTTCTTGTCAGATAGCAAGGATGACTTGAGGACCACACAGAGCTCAGAAATCTTCTGTACTAGAGATATTTCATGATTTTCAGGCAGCCAGGATTCCAATAGTACTATATTACATTGGATTACATATAACTTTACATTGTATTACATTGTTTTTTCAAAAGGGAATGCCATGCATGTCACTCAGTACAGAGACATTAATCTCCCCACTTCAACATTCAATATCTTTTCTGTTTTCCCCAATCATTATTTTTATTATTCTAATTATTTTTATAAAACATTGTTATTTCTCGTTTTGCTTGTAAAAACACTTTGCCCATCATGAAATACTTCTCAGACCAATCCAGTTGAGAATACTATACTAGTCATCATCAACAGTTAATAACCCCTATCTGTTTCTCA
>NW_006208495.1:683921-690122 GCF_000334495.1 Tupaia belangeri chinensis
GTCCGGAACTGCTGGCCGGCTCGATCCGGGTTTCGGGTGGGGAGGGGTGTGGGTTCGCCTTAAAGTCCCAGGCAACCAACCTGGAGTCCAAGGAGGAAGGCTGGTGGGGATACGTAGAGTTGCGGTAGGGTCGGGCCTGCAGCCTCAGTCCGCCTGGGGTCCGGAACTGCTGGCCGGCTCGATCCGGGTTTCGGGTGGGGAGGGGTGTGGGTTCGCCTTAAAGTCCCAGGCAACCAACCTGGAGTCCAAGGAGGAAGGATGGTGGGGATACGTGGAGTTGCGGTAGGGTCGGGCCTGCAGCCTCAGTCCGCCTGGGGTCCGGAACTGCTGGCCGGCTCGATCCGGGTTTCGGGTGGGGAGGGGTGTGGGTTCGCCTTAAAGTCCCAGGCAACCAACCTGGAGTCCAAGGAGGAAGGATGGTGGGGATACGTGGAGTTGCGGTAGGGTCGGGCCTGCAGCCTCAGTCCGCCTTGGAGTCCAAGGAGGAAGGCTGGTGGGGATACGTGGAGTTGCGGTAGGGTCGGGCCTGCAGCCTCTCTGAATGACTTTTATTCTTTTAAATTTGATGAGGTGTGTTTTAGGGCCAAGAATATGATCTCTCTTGGTAAATGTTCCATGTTATTTTGGAAAGAAAGTACATTCTGTTCTTGTTGGGTGAAATATACTATAAGTGCCAGTTAGATCCAGTTGATTGATCTTGCTCTTCAGCTTATCTTTGTCATTATGGATTTTCTGCCTGCTGAATCTCTCCATTACTGATAAAGAGGTGTTAAATTTTCCAACTGTAAGTGTGAGTTTATCTCTTTGTCCTCCTAATTCTATTCATTGTTGACTTACATATTTTAGTGCACTGTTATTAGGTTCATACATATTAAAAATTGTTATGTCTTCTTGGAGAATTGACTCTGTTACCATAATGCAATGCTCCTCTTTATACCTGATAATATTCTTTTCTCTGTAGCTTTATCTAAAATTAATAAACTATTTTAGCCTTCTATTGATTAGTGTTGACATCAAATATTTTCGCTATCCTTTTATTTTGAATATAAATGTGTATTTATAAGGCATTTTGAGAGTATGTGTGTGTGTATATATATATATATATTTGCATATCTTTTTTTAATCCACTCCAACAATCTTTCTTTTAATTAGCGGATATAAGTCATTCATGTTTAAAGTGATAATGCTGGATTTACATGTAAAACATTTGGGGACGAGGGGGCCAGCCGGTGGCGTGGTGGTTAAGGTGCAGGACACACCCATATGGCTGACCATGGTTCAAGTCCTGGACCTGGTGGCTTGTTTTATCACTTTCTTTCTCTTTCTGTGTCTCTCTCTGGTCAAATTAAAATAAAGTAATGAATAAATAAAAAATTAAAAATAAATAATTCTTAAAACAAAAAAAAACGTTTGGGTACGAGCAAATGGTATAATGAATGGCTACATTGCTGGACTCCCATGTAGTCGACCACGGATCATGTCCCAGACCCAGTGACTTAAACTCACGCTGGGTGCGTGTGTGTGCATGCCCAAGATGCCAAGAGGAGAATGGAGGAGAAGGGATTGTGGTGTGGCCACCCCCCTGGGGGGTGATTTCTCACTTTCTGTCTCTCTGTATCTCTCTGTCTTTCTAGCGAGTGCACGCACCCCATAGCAAAAATCTCTAAAAAACTTTGTTAGTGTTTTATACTCATTACTGTTTTCTATTTCTATTTTTATCTTCCATTCTTTTTCTGTCTCATGAAGTTCAACTATTTCCTGTTATTTAATTTTCTATTGTTTCATGGCATATCAATTATAACTTCTCTTTTTCAGGTTTTGCCATAGGGCATGTGTGTCTGCTGGAGAGAAAGAAAGGAAAAGGAAGAAATCACCCTCCTTTGTCCTTCATTCTCCTCTCAGGATTTTAGGCTTGCATGCACACGTGCTCAGTATGATCTTGAAGCTGCTGGGTCCAGGACTTAAACTGCAGTGGGCCATGTAGGAGTCCAGCACCTTAAACACTACTCCACCTGCTGGCACCCCTCAATTTTATGTTTTTAAACTCCTTTTTTAGTGGTTGCCTCAGCATTTTCAACATACATACAATAATCTAAATTCATTTTCATAAATTATAATGCTTCATAGCTAACATGAATACCTTTTTACAAAATTATTTTATCTTTATTCATGACAGAGTGTGTGTACATGCATGAGAGAAAGAGAAAGCACCCCTCCTTCCCCCATGTGGCGTGGTCATGCTATGATTTTTCTCCCGTCAACTTCTCAATCCCACTAGAATCCTGTCTTTGCATGAACACACTGGGTATGATTCTGCCAGGACTAGGATTTAAACCCCAGTCAGCTATGGAAACTCCAGTTTCTTCTGCAATACTATGGTATGAGGCCGGCCCACTTTATTAGAAAGTATTGTTAATTCTTCTCTTCTGTACCTTCTTTCCTTGCCATCCTTCATTACACTTCTCTGTAACCTCTAATTGTGAATACATTGTCATTATTATTATATTTTTAACTGCCATAGGGTGCGTACAGTCACCAGCGACAGAGAGAGAAATCACCCTACATGGGGCATGGTTACACCTTCATCACTTCTCCATTTCCCCATCCTCTTAAGATCTTGGGCAGGCACACACAAGCTCCTGGTGTGTTTTACAAACCACCAGAGTTGAGCCACATTTGACAATATGGGATCTGGCTCCCGTAACTACTAGGCTGCAGGGTCAGCTCATCATTATTTAGAACAAACTGATATATGTCAGATCACCTAATAAAGAGAAATAAAATACTTTCTTTTATTTTCACTTTTTTCTCCTTTTTGTAGATTCTATGATATGGATAGCTTTATTTATTTATTTTTTTAATTTCTTTCCTTCATGAGAGTGAGAGAAAGAGAGAAAGAGAGGCACTATCACCAAGGCCCCACTTAGTGACCACCCATCCTACCCCCAGTCCAGATTATGAGTGCATGTTCTTGGTACATACAGGTCAGTGGGGCAACTGAATTGACAGACTTCTTTTTGTTTGTTTTAAACATTTTAACTCTTTGTTTATTACCATCATTTTGGCTATATACTCTGTAATTTCAGCAGTATCTTAAAGAGAATGCGTCTATGTACAATGAAAACAAAAAATGGTTTGAAAAATCAGAAACAGAACGACAGTTTAACTGTCCGATACCGAGGAGAATCTGTGTTAAGTACAGCCTCCTCTTCCTGCGACACGGACTCCACAGGTCAGTATCAGCATTATGAATGGGATGGTAAACAAACACATCCCTATGAGGGTGAATATAGTAGCTTAAAAAGCTTGGTTTCTACCAGACTTCTATATAGCTCCAGCATCACATTGTGGTGCAATGGTGGCACCACCAGATTATATACATATAAATATACATCCAATTCAAAATTCAGCCTTTACACAAGTTCAATATTGGTTATATTTTCTTGTAGGTGTTCTCATATTTCTCTTGTGTATTAACATAGTTTCCTAGGAAGTCTCTCTCTCTCTCTTTCTCTCTCTCTCTTTTTTTTATTTTTTTTTAATTTTCGCCTTAAGGTGTGTGCACTTGCTGGAGAGAAACTAAGAGAGACAGTGGGAAGGAAAATGAGAGATCACCTCCGAGGGGGAATGACCACACCACAATCCTTTCTCTTGTATTCTTCTCTTGGGATTTTGGGCATGCACACACATGCACCCACTGTGATTTTCAAGCCACCAGGTCCTGGACTTGAACCGCAGTCAGCATGTGGGAGTCCAGCACCATAACCACCACACTACCTGCTGGCCCCTTCTATGTCTATCTTAATTCTGGCTAAATTAGTGGTCACTGTGACACTTTCCCCAATTGAGACTCCACCCTCAGACGAGCAGACCTTGTAGGTGTTGCCATCTGTTTCCAACAAACTGTTCTGTTTTACAAACAACTATACTCTCCTGAGTTTTTCCTCCATACCCCAAATCAAGTTGGGACTCTCTGATAGCAAAGCTACTTCTTTTCGCAGTCATCTCTGCTTTGATAAAACGTAATTCTTGTCTGTCTTCCTACTTAACTCTTCTTCGTGAATACCTAGCGGTTTTTCATGAATAAGTACTTCTTGATCTGACTTTTTAAATTTTTTTCCACTTTGTATTTGTTTTCTGGGGATACTATTGACAATCATTTTTTTCATATCACTATAGCCAAAAGTCTCATTCATCACTGTATATATATTTTGGTGTAATTTTATTTTTGAATTCTCTAAGTGTATTATATGTTTAAATTTTCAACTCAAAAATGAAAATAATGGGGAGAATAATAAAAATACCACTGTCAGAACTAAACAAAATCAATATAAACAGCTAAAAAATTGAAAACAGTCTGAAAGTAAAACTCATCTCCTTGAAAGTTTCTACTATATTGTTTTTTTCGCTCTGTGACATTCACCTGTTCAGCATACAAATTTATATTTAAATACATAACACAAGCTTTTTCCTTCTTTAAATGTTATTAGGTGCCTTGTGGAGGAATCTGTATGAGGTTGAATTTTCTTTAGCTGAATTACGAGCAACATAGGAGTGTCAGTAATAATTGACTGAACAAAGTAAGGTCGGGCATTTCACATTTATATGTTTGTTCCACGATGGCTTTTGAAAGCTGACTGATTTTAATCAGGTTTGGTACACTTCTAAAGGTATCAAAGTTTCACCTTGAGTTTGCTACTACATTCTGAAATCTTGAAACAAAATTGTAGCTAATAAAAGTTTATAAGTAAGCATACCCCCTGTTATTGTAAATGGATTTCAATGACATTTGAAAGAAAGTAGCTATAAATCAATATGATTTCTTTCTTTTTCTTTTTCTTTTTCTTTTTCTTTTTTTGGAGAGCTTTTTGTTATAGGGCACGTGCGCTCACCAGAAAGAGAGAAACAGAGAGACAGAAAGCGAGAAATCACCCCCCAGGGGAGATGGCCACACCACAGTCCCTTCTCCTCCATTCTCCTCTCGAGATCTTGGCCATGCACGCACACGCCCCGGCGTGAGTTTAAGCCACCGGGTCTGGGACTCAAACTGTGGTCGACTACATAGGAGTCCAGCAACATAGCCATTATGCCAACTGCTGATCCCATAAATCAATATTTCAATAAATGAACTTTACCTTTTACAGGACCATGAGTACTTATCCTGTTAGGATATCAAGAGGCTAATAAGCATTAGAAAGCTGTGTGATTTCTAATTATATTATATGTTTAAGTTCCATTAATATAACTTGGGTTTCGCTAGCTACGAGCTTCTTCATTTCTCACTCAATTCCAAATAATATTCTGTCCGTAATTGCTAGTATAACATAGACTTATGTGGGAGTTGTAATAGAGGAATAGAATAAGTCATTTTCTTTTTAAAAATTTACAGTGGTGTGTTAATTTTAACAGGTTTGTTGTTGGTCTTATTGACTTGCTAGTGTGTTTGTTCATAATATATATTTAGGCCTTTAGACTTCAGTGGTATTGACATAAGGGTATTTCTGATATTAACATTTAATTACTGATAAATCCACAAAAATGCTTTCTCCTCTCTAGTCTCAATGGAGTCCAAAGATAAGGTAGCAGCGTCTAAGATTGCTGTGACATTGTAATGTGGCACATTTCTTACAGATCAATAATGGTCTATGCTGTCAGAGTTTTCTTGCTGTGTTCAGTGGTAAAGGTATCACTACACTGTAAAGCACACTGAGAATTTCTTTATGAGAGCCTGGCTCAGAAAGGTAGTATGTAAAACATGGCACGTAAAAATCAAATGTTTAAGGATTCAGAGTCTACAAAGCTAGAGACATACATGTCAGTGAGTAGTTATAAGAAATTATAAACCAGTAACTCAGCCTTCAGTTATAGATATTTGTCATAAAAGTTCACTGAAAATTATTGGTAATAAAATTCATGACTACTTTACATAATCTCTAAAGAGACATATTAATACTCAAATAGATATTAGATTATACCACATACCTGCTAGACATAATATAGAATTTTAAATAAATATAAAAAATTTTTTTCATAGTTTATATATGTATTTGTAGTTTTTACAAAATTTTACTTCTCTCTTCCATAAGAGAGAGACAGAGGAACAGAAAAAGAGAGAGAGAGAGAGAGAGCAAGAAAGAGCACCCCTGGACAGATTCTTGTTGCTATATGGGATTATTGGATTACATGTTAATTCTAACTTCA
>NW_006208495.1:690446-702459 GCF_000334495.1 Tupaia belangeri chinensis
AAATCACCCCCCAGAGGGGATGGCCACGCCGCAATCCCTTCTCCTCCAATCTCCTCTTGGGATCTTGGGCACGCAAGCACACGTGCCCGGCGTTGAGTTTTAAGCCACCGGGTCCAGGACGCGAACCGTGGTCGACTACATGGGAGTCCAGCAACATAGCCATTACGCTAACTGCTGGTTCCCGTCTTTCATATTTTTTATAGGCATTCTGACAGGTATGAGATGATATTTATTGGGTCATTGGAAAAGTCATATTTTTTCTATGTTACTGATGACCCAATAGTTGTGCTTTTACTGAGCATGTCCCCAGTGATTACCAATGTTGAACATATTTTTCATATACCTGTTGACAATTAATACATCCTCTTTTGATAAATACCTATTTTGGTCCATGCCCATTTTTGAATTAGTTACAGGCATACCTCATGTTTTTGTGCTTCGTTTTATTGCTAACAATACAAATGGAAGATTTCTTGCAATCCTACATCAAGCAAGTCTGCTGGCATCATTTTTCTAACAGCATGTTCTCACGTTGTGTTTGCTCACACATTATATTTAGTAGCTCATGCAATACTTCAAAGGTTTTCATTATTATTAAATCTGTAATAATAATAATAATCTGTAATTGGTGTTCTTAGATATTATTATTGTAATTGTTTTGAAGCACCATTAACCATGCCCGTACAAGACAGCAAACTTAATAAATTAATAAATGTGTATGTTCTGATCACTCCACCTATTGGCTATCCCCCATCTCACTCCCTTTCCTCCGGCTTGCCGAAACTCTGAGACATGTTTTTGAAATTAGGCTAATTAGTAACCCTATAATGGCCTTTAAAGTGTTCAAGTAAAAGAGAGTTCATGTCTCTCCTTTTAAATCAGAAGCTAGACATGATTAAACTTAGTGAGTTTACATTTGCATATGTTGAATTATCCTTGAAGCACAGGAATAAATCTCACTTTATCATGGTTAATAATCCTTTTTCTTTTTTGGAGAAATTTTTGCTATAGGGTACATGTGCTCGCCAGAAAGACAGAGAGAGAAAGAGAGACAGAAAGCGAGAAATCTTCCCCCCCGGGGGATGGCTATGTCACAGTCCCTTCTCTGTTTGCCTCCTCTCAGGATCTTGGGCACTCATGCATACGTGCCCAGCGTGACTTTAAGCCACCGGGTCTGGAACTTGAACCACGGTCAGCTACATGGGAGTCCAGTGACATAGCCATTATGACAACTGCTGGGCCCAATTAATAATCCTTTTAATGTGTTATTGAATTTGGTTTCTGCATTTTGTTAAGGATTTCTTGCATCTATGTTCATCAAACATATTGTCCTATAGTTTGCTTTTGTTTTAACTTCTTGTCTGGCTTTGGAATCAGTGTAATGCTGGCCTTATGAAAAGAATTAGGAAGTATTCTCTCCTCTTAAACATTTTGGAAGAGTTTAGAAGGATTAGCATTCATTCTTCTTTAAATGTTATAAAGAATTTATCAGTGAAGCCATTAGGTCCTAGGCTTTTCTTTGATAGGAGATTTTTTTTATTATTATCATTATTATTATTACTGATTCAATCTCTTTATTCCTTTGACCTGTTTAGATTTTGTTTTTTCATAATTCAGTCTTACTTGGTTGTATGTGTCTAGGAATTTATTCATTTCTTCTAAGCTATCCAATTTCATGGCATGTAATTGTTCTTTGTAGTTTCTCATAATCTTGTGTATGTCTTATAATCTTGTGTATGTCTCTGGTATCAGTTCTGATGCCTCTTCTTTTATTTCTGATTTTACTTATTTTAATCTTTTTTTCCTAGTTAAATATAAACTTATTAAACTAATAAATACTAGTTCTAAACATTATACATCATTTCCAGCAGATAATTTATTTTAATATGAAGCACATTAAAATATGAATGATTTTAACAATAAATAATAAAATAGTATTATTAACTTTTCACTAAGTGTTGATGCAATAGGGAAAGTTATCTACATTCTGTGAGGATCTGTTTTCAGATACATAGGTTGAGGAGGATGCATTATTATACATCATAAGCTACATTGTGGCTACAAATATTTTGTATACAATTCTCTGAGTATATAATATATGGATGCACAGTAATACAAGATGTTCACATTTCAAATGATCTTATCTTGCCTTCAAATTGCCATTTATACCGATAGTAATAAAAAAAATGACTGAAATTAATTAAAGATGACAATGTAATAGTTTTAAATTATGCCCTCATAAGTAACAAATCAAAGTTTGAATTTCCTATTGTTCCAATTAAAATTGATACATGAAATTATCACCCCAAAAATAGTATTTAAAGTTTTGTTCTGCTCACATATTCTAAGTCAAAAATAAGAGAAAGTCATACCACCAACAGTTATATAATAACTGGAACCACAGATGGAAAAACTCAGAGACCTGGCTGATTAGACAGCAATAAACTAGAATCACTTGAAAACTCAGTCACTGACATTTCTAGGTACCTAGGGTGAGGTTCTTAAGGGGAGCACTTCAATGCATCTTCATGTGTCCCCAGGTTTTCTCATAGCATGGGTTGCCTTAGGGTAGTCAGTCTTCTGACATGTCCACACGGGACTCAGAAATCATGTGGACAAAGCAGAACCTATATTACTTTTTATGACCTAGTTACAAAAATCACACCACATCATTTCTGTCTCTTTTTGTTGTTACAATAAAGTTAAATGCCTAATCAGTGTCCAGGAGAAAGGATACAAACTCAATGGGAACATAGACACTTAAATGGAAAGTGCATATGAGTACATATGTGGAAGAAAAATGTAAGATGACGGGTATTGTTGCACCTTTCTTGAGAAAATAAAATCCACTGGGGGCAGCAGGTCGCATGGTGGTAAGGGCACTGGACACGGCCATGCCACAATCCTTTCTCCTCCATTCTCCTCTCGGGATCTTGGGCACACACGCACACGTGCCTGGCATGAGTTTAAGCCACCGAGTCCGGGACATGAATCATGGTCGACTACATGGGAGTCCCAGAGACATAGCCATTATGTCAACTGCTGGTCCCTCCATCTTTTTTTTTTTTTTTTTTTTTAATTTTCAGAGGGCATGTGAACTCACCATAGAGAGACAGAACAGAGAGATAGGGGACAAGGGAGGTAGAATTCACCCCCTACAGGATTATGGTCACACCACAGGCCCCCTTTCCTCCATTTTTCCATCCTGTCAGGATTTAGGGGGTATGCACATGCTCCTGACATGTTTTTCAAGCAGCCAGGTCTGGAATGAACTGTGATGGACCAAGTGGGATCCGGTTCCCTTAACCACTAAGCTATGGGGCTAGCCCTCCTTTGCCCATTATTCATCAGATGATTCCTCTTTTATTGTAATTAAGAATACTTTTTTCCTTAACTGTATGTGCTGGTTTGTCAAAGTATAAGATCCAACTAAGCTGTTACTTGTATGAAAAAGGAGTTTTTAAAATTTAGATGCACGCTTCTTAAGACAGGTTGATTTTTTTCTTTTTTGTTAGGAGAGATTTTCACTGTAGGGCGCGTGCGCTCGCCAGACAGACAGACAGAGACATAGAGACAGAAAGCGAGAAATCATTCCCCAGGGGGGATGGTCACGCCGCAATCCCTTCTCCTCCATTCTCCTCTCGGGATCTTGGGCATGCACGCACACGCGCCCGGCGTGAGTTTTAAGCCACTGGGTCCGGGACACGAACCGCGGTCGACTACGTGGGAGTCCAGTGACATAGCCATTACACTAACTGCTGGTTCCCAAGACAGGTTTATTTTTGAGGCTATAGCTTTATTATTAATTTTAAAAATCTAGTTTGAATCACAGGATAAACAACTCCGTGCTGTTTTTTTTTTTTTTTTTTCCTTTTCTATTTTTCAATGACTGCTGTTAACTCAAAGGATAGGAAATTCACTAGAGAACTATTTTGCATGTAAAAAAAAGTAAATCACTGTATCTCAAAAGTATTATTTATTTTAGGTAATTGTGTATATAGAGATAGGTGGTAGATAGACAGAATAACTTCTTTTAAAAATGTAGTATATTCTGGTTAAATAAAATAATAGACAAGAGGTTAAAAATTTAATCTGAAATGCTTAAAGAAGAATAGTAACAAAGGAAAGAATATAAATGTCAGTATGATTGGCTAGTTCACTACCTAAATGATGCCTACATGATGAAGAACTAAACAAACTCAACTTTTTTGGGGGGGTTAAGCCAGGAAACTAAACCAACATTTTTTCATTCAAGCCTTTGGTCAATTGTAACTTAAATCTGTCACAATTTTTTTTAAAAGAGATTTTTGCTATAGCTTGTGTGCACTTGCCAGAGATACAGAGAGAGACAGAGAGACAGAAAGCAAGATATCACCCCTCAGGAAGGATAATCACACCACAAATCCCTTCTCCTTCTTTCTTCTTTTGAGAGTTTGGACACACACGCATATGTGCCCGGTGTGAGGTTTAAGCCACTGAGTCAAGGACTTGAACTGCGTTCAGCTACGTGGGAGTCCAGTAACATAACCATTACACCATCTGGTGATCCCCAGATCTGTCACAAATTTAAATCTTTTTCTATAGACTTAACATTGCTGTGCAATGTCAGCTATAAATATGGTTTTCTTGTGAAGAGGCTTGAAAGGTTCATGTTATCAGGCTTTAACTTTGTGTGTGTGTGTGTGTGTGTGTTTCTGTGTATTGTGGCAGATGTGTTTTTCTAAAATGAATTAGTTTTATATAATATTCATAAAGTATTTTTATCACGGAAGCCACATTGAATTCTATTTTCTTTTCTTCTAAAGAAAACAGACTGTATAGTTGACTAAAAATCTGAAAGCATTAGTATTACATTAAGCTATGTGTGTAATTTTGTTTTAGTTTTAATCATTTGTCAGTTTCCTTGAAGAATTCCCACAGTATAATAATAGCAAAGTTCTCAAATTGATCTACTTTGTAATTTATAAGAAATTATTTTGAATTTGAACAATAACAATACTCTCAAATGCACTAGTTTTGTTACTTTTACATTCTATTTTATATCTAGCTATAGAAATGTATTCACTTGGGGCCAGCAGATGGTACGGTGGTTAAGGATGCTGGACTCCTACATGGCCGACCATGGTTTGAGTCCTGAACTGTGGTGGCTGGCTTGCTTTATCTCTTTCTCGCTCTCTTCTTCTCACTATCATTGTGTCCCTTTCTGGTCAAATTAAAAATAAATAAATAAAGTTAGATAAAATAATTATTTAAAAAATGTATTCACTTAATAAATAGCAAAATATACAAAGTACACTTCTGGGACATCAGCATGAAGAGCTCTGCTGACCAACTTCCCAGACAAATAGCCATAACTGAATACTATGAAATCAACAATCATTTGGAGTCTCTGGAAATTGTCCTGAAGAAATAAGCAAATGAAATGGCATTTAGTCAGAAAAACCCACTAAGTTTCAATAAGGTGAACAAGAGTAAATGTGTGTATGGAGATAGAAAGATGACACTTGAGCTATGACCCACACTGTCCCACCCCCACTCCAAGCTCAACATAATGGAAGCTCGATTTAGGATGGATGTGGTCAACAAAATGGAGCTTCATCTCTTGTCTCAGCTCCCAGTCAAAGTATGGAATCTGTTCAAGAGATGTAGACCTCAACTCTTTCTGATATCAGTAGCTCCATGCTGCAGAGGTTAAATTCCAGGCAAATCAGGGAACCCTTTATCCACCCAACCCCCACTCATAGGGTGGAGTCTCTACCACAGAAAAGGCAAGTCAAGAACACCAGAATCCAGATAACCCTATAGCAGCTCACTTATAAGATGGTTGCTCCATACAAGGAGAGACAAGCTAAAAAGACCAGAGGCTACCACCCCTGCAGAGTGCCCTGCTCATAAAGAGTTTTATTCTGAGAGGAGTGCTCCAGTATACATGGCCGCAATTCTGTAGCAATGGCTCAGAGATTTGTCCCAGGGAGAGATGCATACACAAGAACAAAGAGATTCAAAGCTCTTTCCAAAAGAAACTAATTTAATTGGAACAGAGAGAAGGGTAATCCAATCCTACAGGTGCTCTTGAAAACACGGGAAGTCTTGTGATAAACAATTAAGGGGAGACTGATAGCCCCATAAAAGGAATAACGAACGGTGTAGGCAAGCTAGTTTACAGAGAAGACAGAGAAAGAAAAACTAAGAAAAGGTCTCCTTGGATTAAATCGATCTGAAAGACAGCCTTAAATGTACCTTGCAAAGGATACAGAATTTAATTGGATCAGACTATGGAGCAATTTACTCCACAGGGGACTGTTGAAAACAAAATAAAAATCAGTTAGCAATCAGAGAATCATATCAGTGGATGTAAAGCCAGAGGAGAAAGAGAATTGGACCGAGAGATCAAGGAAAGAGGCAAAGAGTATCCTTTGAAAACTATTGCCATGCCAGGATGACTATGAGCAGATTTAAGGCCGTGTCCTCTAAAGAGCAACTTCAAAGACTTCACACTTGAAGAGAGGATATGGTCTTTACTAAAATAAACAAATTAAAATATAAATAAACAAGTAAACAATAACAAGACCTAAATGGTCAGATCAGTTTTTTTTTTTTTTTTGAGAAGTTTTTGCTATAGGGCGCATGCGGTCGCCAGACAGACAGAGAGAGACAGAGACAGAAAGTGAGAATCACCCCCCAGGGGGGATGACCACGCCGCAATCCCTTCTCCTCCATTTTCCTCTTGGGATCTTGGGCACACACGCACACACGCCCAGCATGAGTTTAAGCCACCGGGTCCAGAATGCAAACCGTGGTCGACTACATGGGAGTCCAGCAACATAGCCATTACAATAACTGCTGGTCCCCAGATCAGTATTTTAAAGTGCTACAGTATATCATATAAAATATCTATGATTAAAAAATATAAGATATGCAAAGAAAGTGTGACCCACTCCCCACGTATAAAAACTTGGAACAGAAAAAATACTTTTGTGAACACCCATATGTCAGATATAGCGGATAAAGTCTTCCGTTAGCCATTGTAAATCTATTAAAGTATGTAAAGGAAATCATACTTAAAGAAGAAAAGGAAGGTTTGATGATAGTGTCTCAAGTATAGAATATCAACAGAGAAATAGAAATTTTTAAAAAATGAAGTGGAAAAAAATAATGACTTAAAACTTCTCAAACTGGGGGACTAGCAGATGGCATAACAGTTATGTCACTGGACTCCCACATAGCTGACTGCAGTTCAAGTCATGGACCCAGTGGCTTAAATCTCACAGTGGGCACATATGCGTGTATGCCCAAAATTACGGCAGGAAAATGAAGAAGGGATTGGGGCATGGCCATCCCCTTTGGGGGATGATTTCTTGCTTTCTGTCTCTTTATCTATCTCTGTCTCTCCGGCAAACACACACACTCTATAGCAAAAACTCTCTCTTAAAAAAACAAAAACAAAAAACATGAGACCAACAGTTGGCATAATGGCTATGTCACTGGACTCCCACATAGTGGACACGATTCGAGTCCCGGACTTGCTGGCTTAAACTCACGCCAGGCACGTGTGCATGCATGCCCAAGATCCCAAGAGGAGAATGGAGGAGAAGGGATTGCGGCATGGCCATCCCATCTGGGGGGTGATTTCTCACTTTCTCTCTGTCTCTCTCTGTCTTTCTGATAAGCACACGCGCCCTATCGCAAAAAACCTCTCCAAAGGGGAAAAACTTCAGAAAAATACAAAAACAAAAATAATAACAAAAGCAAAACTTGAATTGGATTAAAAAAATCCAAATATCAAAAAATCTCACTTAATTCGAAGTAGTATAAATACTTGTTGCTGTTTCAAAAGAACTTTTACAGATAAATGAAAAAGAAAACATATAATCCAATTAATAATAGGCACCAAGCTTGACACATACTTTTTCTAACAAGATATTTATTGGCCAAAATCAACAATTTTAGTGATTTGGGAAAAACAAATCCAAACCACAATAGCATACCACTTCATATCCACTATGATGACAGTAACCGAAAATATAGAAACTAAGTGTCAGCAGGGATGTGGTAAAATTGGAACCCTCACCGTTTGCTGGTAGAAGTGTAAAATGATTCTGTTTCTGTCCAAAGCGATTTGGCATTTCCACAAAAATGTAAAGGGAAACCATCTAGTCTACGAATTCCACTCTTATGTATACACCAAAAGAAAAGAAAGCATATGCACACAAAAAAGGGTATACTAATATTCATATCATTATCCATAAAGTCCAAAAGTGGAAACAAACCAATTATACATAAATTCATGAACGTATAAACAGAATGTCGAATATCAATGACTAGACTACAAAGGGACTTTAAAAAGGTCGTGGAGAAGTGGAATTCAAGTATGAGTTTTTTGTTGCCAAAAAAAATTGAAATCATGCATAGTTTTTTTTCATGAACTTTGTGAAGACCTCTGGTATTATTAAAAAAGAAGAAAGACTGAAGCACTGATACATGCTACAACATGAGGGAACCTTGAAAATATTTTATCAATAGAAAGAAATCAGTTGCAAAAGATTGTTGTAAATTCCCATTTGTATGAAAAGTTCAGAATAGGCAAATGTACAGAGACTGAAAGTTCATTTGTATTTTTCTAGGGTTGGAAGATGATGGAGTTGGAGCAAAATGAGATTAATTGATCATTTGTACAAGGATTCTTTTGGGGATAACTACAATTTTTTAACATTGATTGTGGTGATTGTTGCACAAATTTGTGACTATACTAAAAAATCATTAAAGAGTACACTAAAAACATTTTTTTTTTTTTGGAGAGGTTTTTGCTATGGGGCTCGTATGCTTGCCAGAAAGACAGAGAGAGACAGAGAGACAGAAAACAAGAAATCACCCCCCCAGGGGAGATGGCCACACTGCAATCCCTTCTCCTCTATTCTCCTCTTGGGATCTTAGGCATGCACGCGCACGCACCTGGCGGGAGTTTAAGCCACTAGGTCTGGGATTTGAACCACGGTCAACTACATGGGAGTTCAGCAACACAACCATTATGCTAACTGCTGGTTCCCTAAAAATAATTTAAAAAAAAAATGTTACAGGACATGCTTATTCCAAACAAAGCACTTTGTGTTACATACTACCTTTAAAGTAAAACAAATTCTCAAGTGGGTTGAAATGAACTTATCTTCAAAAGGAGATAATTTTTGGTCTTAGAGACTGCACAATAATTTGGATATGATACTATCCAAGTAACTACTAATGACTTGCAGAGAATTCAGTGTCAGTTTCCCTAAAGATATTCTTCTACTTGCCAATGACAAGATTTGTAATTACAAGTTGAAAATAAGAGACTTAAAATTGTGTCAGTGCCTGATATGAAAGAAAAGCATTAAAGGTCCAACATTTACCTGACTATTTTAACTTAAAGCTAAATGGCTGAAAGTAAAAATTTTTATTTGAAGCATAACTCATGTGGAGTTAATTTTGTTCACAGTTGCTTCCATGGGAACAAACAGTACTTTCTCTGCATGCAAAGAAAGAGCTCATATTGCCTACAACTAAAAAAAAAAACCCAAAAAACAAAAAAGGTGGTTAATTCCATAACCTCATGAGAGTTGTTTTTTTTTTTTTTTTTTTTTTTTGAGAGATTTTCACTGTAGGGCGCGTGCGCTCGCCAGACAGACAGAGAGAGACATAGAGACAGAAAGTGAGAAATCACCCCCCGGGGGGATGGTCACGCCACAATCCCTTCTCCTCCATTCTCCTCTCGGGATCTTGGGCACGCACGCACACGTGCCCGGCGTGAGTTTTAAGCCACCGGGTCCGGGACACGAACCGCGGTCGACTACGTGGGAGTCCAGCGACATAGCCATTATGCTAACTGCTGGTTCCCGAGAGTTTATTTATTGAACAAAGCAGAATAAATACAATAGAAGAATTTGAGCTTCAGAATATATTTTAAGAAATCATGGGGACCAGCAGTTGGCATAATGGCTATGTCGCTGGACTCCCATGCAGTTGAATGTGGTTCGAGTCCCAGACCTGGTGGCTTAAACTCACTTCGGGCGTGTGTGTCTGTGCGTGCCCAGGATCTTGAGAGGAGAACAGAGAAGGGATTGCGGCATGGCCATCCCCCGGGGGGGTGATTTCTGTCTCTCTGTCTCTCTCTGTCTTTCTGGTGAGCACATGCGCTCTATAGCAAAGACCTCTCAAAAAGACAACAAAAAATGCAGTTTCACTTTCAGTCTAGACAATAGCTTAAAACTACATATACTGGGACCAGCAGTTAGCGTAATGGCTATGTCGCTGGACTCCCATGTAGTCAACTGTGATTCACGTCCCGGTCCCGGTGGCTTAAAACTCATGCTGGGCGCATGTGCGTGCATGCCCAAAATCCCGAGAGGAGAATGGAGGAGAAGGGATTGCGGCGTGACCATCCACCCTGGGAGGTGATTTCTCACTTTCTGTCTCTCTGTCTTTCTCTGTCTGGAGAGCGCATGCGCCCTATAGCAGAAACCTCTCAAAGAAAATAATAAAAATAAATAAATAAATAAAACTGCACATACTAATCTGACCTTATTTGGATATATGGTCTTTGAAAATGTGATTAGGTAAAACAAGGTCATACTGAACCAAGGTGGGCTAATACTGTGGTAGGCAGTTAGTTAGCCATGAGTGGGCAGCCCTAAGAAAAATATGGAAGGCTCATCTAGCTCCAGGCACAAAGAGGGTGAGGTAATTCGCCATCTTCCTTCCTTGGGGCCTCAGGGAAGCACACAGCGATGATTTGTAGATTTTTCTCTTATCAAAAAGACCTAAGCAAGCGTTTTGGTCAATGCCCTAATTCCCATTAGGGCGATGGACTAATTGGGCAGTCTAATTGGGGCAACCTGGCTTGCATTGGGCACCATGTGCAATCAGGTGATCAAGTGCCTCAGTCTTTACCTGTGAGGAAGGTGCGCAGGTGCAGGAGAAACTATGTGGAATCGAATTCAAAAGAAGGACATAGGCAGCGTAATGGGCCTCCCACTAATGAATATTCATGACCTCTAGTAAGAAAAATAATGGTTAACTAGTACCAAGCATGGTTGCCACCTGGCAATCTGCCCGCCCCAACAACCTTTTTGGGTATACTTTCTTTCTTTTCTTTCCTTTTTTTCTATTAAATCTTCCTTTCTACCTACTTCATTCGTGGTTGTGGTTTCACTTTGTGCCTAGGGACAGATGTCTAATTTTAGTGATCTGGACCCACAGAACCAAGGGCTCCACAACACAGCTCGACACTCTCCCATCCGTTAACAATACAGTGACTGATGTCCTTCTGAGAAGACAAAACAGAGACACAAAAACACACAGAAGCAAAGAGAACGTCATGTGGCAATAGAGGCAGATTGGAGTTATGCTACCACAAACTAAGGAACACCAAGTACTGCCAGCAACCATCAGAAACTGGAAGAGACCAGGAAGGAGTCTCCCCTACAGACTTTAAAGACAGTGTGACCATACGGACACCTTGAGTTCAGATTTACAGACTCCAGAATTGTGAGATATTCCTTTATTTTAAGCCACTCGATTTAGAGCATTTTGCCATTCCAGCCCTACAAAGCAAATGCATTGGGCCCAGCAGATGTTGTAATGGTTACATCACTGGACTCCCATGTAACTGACTGTGGTTCAAGTCCCAGACCTGATGGCTTAAAACTTCAGCTGCGGGGGTGTGCTGCATGCCCAGAATCTCTAGAGGAGAATGGAGGAGAAGGGATTGCAGCATGGCCATCATTCCTGGAAGGGGGATTTCTCGCTTTCTATGACTCTGTCTCTCTCTGTCTCTCTGGCAAGTGCATGCACCCTATAGCAAAATGTTTCTCCTTTTTTTTGGAGAGATTTTCGCTATAGGGCGCGTGCCCTCACCAGACAGAGACATAGAGACAGAAAGCGAGAAATCACCCCCCGGGGGGATGGTCATGCCACAATCCCTTCTCCTCTCAGGATCTAGGGCACGCACGCACACGCACCCTGCGTGAGTTTTAAGCCA
>NW_006208495.1:702472-710842 GCF_000334495.1 Tupaia belangeri chinensis
AGCCGCGGTTAACTACAGGGGAGTCCAGCGCCACAGCCATTATGCTAACTGCTGGTTCCCGCAAAATGTCTCTCTTAAAAACAAAAACAAAAACAAAAACAAACGAATGCATTAAATTAACAAATTTAAAGCGTTACAGGGATAGAGCTGACAAAATCACTAATATTTTAGGATGTATAACATTAACTACTTCTTTTTGTGCTCACTTCAGTAGCACATACACTAAAATTGGAATGACAAAGAGAAAATGAACTACTTTTTGTTTTGATTTTTTTTCTTTCTATAGGGCACATGCATTCACCGGGGAGATAGAAGAAAAGTGAGAAATACCCCATAGGGTAGATGGACGCACGGCATTCCCTTCTCCTCCATTCTCTGCTCAGAATTTGGGGCACACACGTATACACACCTGTCATGTTTTGTAGGCTGTTGAGTCTGAGACTCTAATCATAGAGTTGACCATATATGATCCAGTGACCTAACCACCACACTACCTGCTGGCCCAAGATTAACTACTTTTATTTTTTGGAGAGGTTTTTGCTACATGGCACATGCGCTCGCCAGACAGACAGAGAGAGACAGAGAGGCAGAAAGTGAGAAACCACCCCCCAGGGGGGATGGCCACGCTGCAATCCCTTCTCCTCCATTCTCCTCTCAGGATCATGGGCACGCACGCACATGCGCCCAGCATGAGTTTAAGCCACCGAGTCCGGGAATTGAATCACAATCGACTACTTGGCAGTCCAGTGACATAGCCATTACGCTAATTGCTGGTCCCAAGATTAACTATTTTTAATGTCAGGAAATTCTCCCATTGGTCTAACACAAGCTTGGCTTTCCATAATTCATCACCATATCAAAAATATATTTTCCACATGTGTTTCTTGACTGCTATATGTCCAGCACTGTATGAAGTGTATACTTAAAAAAAAATTAGGGCCAACTTGTCTCAGGGTAGTTAAGGTAGCTGGATCCCACAAGGCTCACTGCATGGCTCTAGTACCATACCCTATGACTTGACAAACGTACCAAGGGCATGTGTGTGGATGCCCCAAATCCTGAGAGGTGAGTGGAGGAGAAGACATTGCTCCATGGTCATCCTCCTTTGGGGGGGGGTGATTTCTCACTTTCTCTCTCTCTCTCTCTTTCTCTGGTCCATGTGTGTACCCTATAGCAAACAAACACTATTTACAAAATTTAAATAAATAAAGTGTACACTTTAGGGATTAAAAATGCACATTAAGAAAACATCCTATATCCAAAAAATAAGATGGTGGAATATATTTAAGTTCATATTTTATAATATTTTGAATAATCAAGCAATCAATAAAATATGTATGTTTATAAACAATATTCTGTATGATATTCTATATGTAATCATTTAAACGTCTTACATTTACACAACAGAGAGGCCTAAATCTAAATGGTAAAAACATGCATAATATAATGAAAAACACCTAAAATTTCAACTGTTATCTATTAGGCAATACAAATTATGAAACCAATAAAACTGTGACAGTGAAAAGAAATTAAGATACCCCTTTTGTTTAAGCAGGAAGAGACATAGTCATTTTAATGATGAGGGTTGGTGTCTCTTTTACAATGGCCACGAGGCATGCCTGGTATCATAACAGCCTAATGCGTGCTTCAGGAAAGGATGGTTAGGAAATTATGGAGTGACTTCCAAATGTAACCAATAGTTATAAGGGCTACTATTGACTACACAGTAGATTCTGTTTTAGCAATTATGGGCATAAAGGTGTTCTAGGGAATCACTTATTGAGTTAGCAGAGATCTACCATACAGTCTCCACAAGAATCAACATCTTTCCAATACTTAGCAGGAAGAACTCATCTAACACTGAAATTACACTGAAAATAATCTAATTTTAATGATTTGGAAGGCACTTGAGTGTCTTTTAAGGCTTCAGGCTCACTAGGTAGCTGTCACATTTTTAGAGCTATATGGTTATTCTGTTTCTTGGTAAATGATTTCAGAAAACAATGACCTTTTGGGAACCAGCAGTTAGCGTAATGGCTATGTCGCTGGACTCCCACGTAGTTGACCGTGGTTCGAGTCCTGGACCCGGTAGCTTAAAACTCACGACCAGAACGTGTGCATGCGTGCCCAAGATCCCAAGAGGAGAATGGAGGAGAAGGGATTGCGGCGTGACCATCCCCCCTGGGGGGTGATTTCTCGCTTTCTGTCTCTATGTCTCTCTCTGGCGAGCACAAGCGTCCTATAGCGAAAAAAACCTCTCCAAAAAAAGAAAAAAAAAATGACATTTTTATATGAGTACATTTGCATTATTTGCATATAATCTCTCATTATATACTAAGAATACTGAGGATGATGTGGAACTAGGAGAAATCTTTGAATATGTTATCATTTAATTGAGACTGCATTTTAGGTCTTGTGTTGGAATAGAGATGTGCTATCATCTGTATCTCGAATATAAAACATAGTTTTTCATTTGAGGAATCACTGAAACCTGAAGAAATTTTGATGGAAAGTTTCTGATGAATAAGAAGCTAAAGCTGCTTACTACATAAGCAGGAGAGATTGCAAATGGGTGTCTGTCAGGTTCTTCTGTGACGTTTTTATTCATAGACCTGTTACTTTTCAGAGAATCATATTGTCTTTATCAGAAGAAAACATTTTGAGTCAAATTGTACAAATATATATTCTAGACCAACTACGATAAATAGCAATGGAATTTGAGCCACTCCTTTCATTACTATTTAAATAAGTAACATGAACACATCATATATTAGGTTGTGTTTCCACAGTGACACATGCAAAATTAAAATTTTTTTCTCTAACTGCTAGGAGTTAGTATTTGAAGTTTTAGGCTCATACTCTAGTTTTTCTTCCATACCGTAGATTACAGGTATTGGACATTAAAAATAGCTCAGAAATATATATTGACAATGTTACCAAGTCAGTTTTTACAGGTCATCTTTAGCAGATCACTAACACATCTCCACATGCACCTACTTAACATTATGTTCTATTTGAAATTCAAACCCAAGAAATATGCCCAATTTCTTCTTGAATACCACTATATCTTCAATCTATAAATATCCCCCCCTTTTTTTGAGAGAGATATTTTTGCTATAGGAAACAGATGCATGCTGGAGAGACCGAGACAGAAAGCAAGAAATCACCCCCCAGGGGGGATGGCCACACCAAAATCCCTTCTCCTCCATTCTGCTCTAGGGATTTGGGGCATGCATGCACACACGCCCAGCGTGACTTTCAACCCACCCGGTCTGGGATTCAAACTGCAGTTGGTCATGTGAGAGTCCAGTGATGTAACTGCTATGCCATCTGCTGGTCCCATCAGCCAGCAAAATTTTCATGTAATGAGTTCTATATGGTTAATATTCACTGAATAAAGGAAAACTCTATTTGTACAAAATCTATCATTTCTATTCTTCATAAAACAAGTTCTGATTTTAAGATTTAAGTGATAATATCTGAGTGATAATAATAATAATTGAGTGACAATATCTGAACTTCTTTCATTTTGTGAGAGTTTTGCTATAGGGCACTTGGAATGGCAGAGACACAGAGAGAGAGAGGAATTGAGAAATCACCCCCCAGGGGAGATGGCTACACCACAGTCCCTTCTCCTCCATTCTCTTCTCTGGATTTTGGGCGCTCATGCACATGTGCCTGGCATGAGTTTAAAGCCACCGTATTCAACACTCAAACTGCAGTTGGCCATGTGGGAGTCCAGTGTCTTAACCACTACACCACCTACTGGCTCTTGGACTTGTCTTTAATCAATGCTTATGTCAACAAAATTGATTATTCTTAAAATGTATAAATGTTATTTGAACCATTTATTAATGAGGGTGATTTTTAAACACTGTAACTGCTACCAACAAAGCTTTTATAACAAGGAAAATAAATGGTCATAAATGGTATTTGAACTATATTCTAATTTAATTCTTACTGTATTTTAATTGAATCTCTCTGATTACTCTAGGCAGATTCATATATAAATATTTAAATATCACACTTAAGAAAAAATCCAATTCTTTTTTTTTAAGAGGTTTTTGCTGTAGGGTGTGTGCCCTCCCCAGAAAGACAGAGAGACAGAAGGCAAGAAATCACCCCTCCGGAGGGGATGTCCACGCCACAATCCCTTCTTCTCCATTCTCCTCTCGGGATCTTGGGCACGCACGTGCACACGCGCCTGACATGAGTTTAAACCGGGACTTGAACCACAGTCGACTACAGAGGAGTCCAGAGACATAGCCATTATGCCAACTGCTGGTTCCAGAAAAAAATCCAAACTTAAATGGATTAATTCAATTTAAGAATCTGATACTAACATTTGCATTCATCTTTGGTTTTTACAGGAAACAACAATAACAGCCCCGTGTGGTCATAGATTCTAAGCAATGAAGGAAAAATATTGTCTCGTTTATCAAAAAAGATACGCTTATTTAGATTGACAGTGCTATATTTACTTTATTATAGTGGCACATGAAACTCAAAAGTTAGTTTTAAAAATAATTTTCTATGACAAGTAAGCATTATATAAAAGTGAAAATATATATTTAGCAGTGAATGGAAATTTATTTGGATTATGTCTTTCTTTGTAAAATATTTTTTTTTCCTTTTTTATTTTGGAGACGTTTTTGCTATAGGGCGCCTGCGCTCGCCAGACAGACAGAGAGAGACAGAGAGATAGAAAGCGAGAAATCACCCCCCAGGGGGGATGGCCACGCTGCAATCCCTTCTCCTCCATTCTTCTCTCGGGACCTTGGGCACGCATGCACACGCGCCCGGCGTGAGTTCAAGCCACCAGGTCCGGGTCTCGAACTGCGGTCGACTTCGTGGAGTCCAGCGACATAGCCATTACGCTAACTGCTGGTCCCTTTCTTTGTAAAATATTAGTGCTTGTTTATAACTTAGCAAACGTTTTGCATCATAGAGTTTGCTATGGGAAAATCTGAGTCTTAACTGAATATTTTCTTAGTTGCATGGGGTTTATAGGCTATTAACTCATTGTGTCCTGAAACAAAGGAAATCTGATGTCTCAAGTTTATAGAGCATTATATCTATGCCAGTACTAATTCATTACCTCTCAGCTCTCAATCTGCCCTGTGCGTACTGTTTTGTGATACCGCAGCTAGACCCTGTAAACATTCCTACTTTGCCACCTGTCACAGTGTTAAGTTTTGTCAATAAAGGATGCTACAGGGACATTATAGAAGAAGAGCTTTCTTTTTCTGGTTTCAGTGTGCTTGTCACTTCTTGTTTCTGTGGTATTTGCTCAGGAGCACGTGGGGTTGTTCAGTGGCATTCACCTTCCCAGTTATTTTCAGTTGTGCCCCTAGGAGTAGCTTTCCAGAGAGTCTTGCAAGCAGTCTAGTTTTATTGACATAGTAATAGATGATCTCCTGATTGCTAGCCTGAGACAACTCAGTGAACTTCCTCACCACTGGGTGGTTCATAACCACACCCATTCCAAATAGATCTGCATCTCAGATTTGGGTCGGCAAAGTGTTGGTTGGGATTTCCTTCCTTGGGTGCTGTTTATTCTTAGGGGGAATAGCTACTGCATTTATCAGCTATTCTTGGATTCTTTTGAGTCCTCTTTACCTTTTGTACTTACTTCCTTGTTACTTGGGGTAATTCCTTTTATTTTTGCCAGAGGTGTGTGTGCTTACCATAGAGAGACAGAGAGAGAGGGAGAAGGGGAAAGTATCTCCAATGAGGCGTGATCACACACATCCTGTTGGGACTATGGGCATCACTCACACATGTCTGGCATGTTTCTCAGGTTCCTCGGGTTGGGATTCAAATAGCAATCAACTGTGTGAGATCCAGCTTTCTTAACCACTGGGCTATGCAGCTGACTCTACTTAATAAATCGTTGCATTAAACTTCCCTTGATCTGGGACCAGCAGTTGGCATAATGGCTATCTCGCTAGACTCCCATGTAGTCGACCATGGTTCGAGTCCCCAACCCAGTGGCTTAAACTCATGCTGGGCGTGTATGCGTGCATGCCCAACATCCCAAGAGGAGAATGGAGGAGAAGGGATTGTGACGTGGCCATCCCCATGGGGTATGATTTCTTGCTTTCTGTCTCTCTGTCTCTCTCTGTCTTTCTGGTGAGCGCACATACCCTATAGCGAAAACCTCTTCCCCCCAAAAAAATAACAACAACAACAAAGCAAAAAAACAACCAAACAAACAATAAAACTTCCCTTGATCAAATGCAAAGGGGTTTCTATCTCCTGATTGGATGCTTACTGATATAAATTTCTTTGCTCAATATTACAAAATTCTCATTTTGTTTTTCTCAGTGTATCTATTTTTTAGTAGCAACAAACAGAATTATATACCCTTGGAAAGAGGTAGACCATATCAGAGAATGAAAAATATAATCTTTTTCCTTACAAGTGTCATTAAGTCAACTTTCCTCTTTCCAGGAAACTTTTTCTGAGTTCAAAGTAAGTTTCTTCTCATTTCATTTTCTAGTCTATCGTTTACTGCTTGCATTAGTTTTCTAGGGCTGCTGTACCAAATTTTCGCTAACTGAGGGGTTTAAAACAACAGAAATTTATTCTCTCATAATTCTGGAGGTTTGAAGTCTGAAATCAAGATGTTGACAAATTGATTGTTTCTGAAGCATTCGCAGAAGGATCTGGTCCATTCTTCTCTTCCAGTTTCTGGTGGTTCCCAGCAATCCTGCAGATTTCTTAGATTTACAGAAATATCACTCTAATCTCTGTCATCCTATGGCATTTTCTTTCCTCTCTCTCTCTTTTTTTTAAAAATAGAGATATTTTTACTATAGAGTGCATGCGCTAGCCAGAAAGATAGAGACAGGAAGCAAGAAATTACCCCCCAGGGGGAATGGCCATGCCACAATCCCTTCTCCTCCATTCTCCTCTTGGGATTTTGGACACTCATACACATGCATCTGGCATGAGTTTAAGCCACCGGGTCTGAGACTCGAACTGTGGTAGACAATACGTGGGAGTCCAGTGACATAATCATTATGCCATCTGCTGGTTCCATCACATGGCATTTTCTATGTGTGTGTGTGTGTGTGTGTATATGTTTGCTCAAATTTCTTTCTTCTTAAAAAAATAGTGGTTGTAGAATAAATTAGAGCCCTAATCCAACATGATTTCATTTTAATTTGATTACATCTGTAGAGACTCTATTTCCAAATGAAGTCTCATTTATAGGTACTGGGAGTTAGGGCTTTAAAATAAATTGGGGGAATATGTTTCAATCCACAAGAGATTTTCCTCTTTCCTCAGTCCAAAACCTATATCATTCCTATGTGCAAAATATATTTACCCATCCTAAATTTCTCAGTCTTAATCCATTCCAGCATCAACTTTAAGACCAAAACCTCGTGTAAATATAATAAACTCAAAAAGTTTCATAATCTCAACTTCCAAACCATCTAAATCAGTTATGAGCAAAACTCTGAAAAAGATTCATTGTGGGGAGAAAAATCCTCTCAAAAGGCTACCTGTGAAACTGGGAAATGCATTACCTACCTCCAAAACACAATTGTGTGACAGACATAGGAGACATTCCAAAAGGAAAATGGAAGGAAAAATGAGGTCACAGGTCCTAAGCAAATATTGAATGTAGCAGAGACAGATCTGAGACTAATTCCCATGGGCCATGATCTGGGCCCATGAAGACTTCAGCTCTAGCCACTGGGGGCTTGGGGGACCCATCAGCCCTATCTTCTATACCAGCAGAGGGTCTTATAGGCCCATCTTTTCAGCACTTGGCAGTGGTCCTACCATCTGGATATCCTGTTTCCTGCTTGTAGCATCCAAGGTGTCTGACACATTTCCCTTATTTCCTGCTGTGTCTGTTCCATTCATTGCAAAATGGCAGCATTTCTATGGAGAAGGTTAATTGGGTCATATGCCTCACTCCTCTCTGTAGCAAGTTTGTCTGGTCACACACTTGGGGTTCTTTCCAGAGCACACATTCTTCAGCTTTTTCCCATGTGGGTGGGCTGACAACTTTTCAAATCATCAAGTTCTGGTTCCTTTTTGTCCAATAAAGACTTCTTCAACATTATCTATTTCTCTCATCATTTACTAGAAACTGTGTGAGGAATCCAGGCTGCATCTTCAATACTTCACTTGGATGCAACTTCATCAAAGTACAATTTTTGTCTTCTAACCAGGTGCAGAACATAACTTTGCCAGTTTTGCTGCCACTTTGTAATAAGGATCACCTTTCCTCCAGTTTCCCAAAACATTTTCCTTATTTTTGTCTGAGACTTCAGCAGAAGCACTTTTAACATTCATATTTCTAGCAATGTTCTGTTCATAATGACACATGTATTCTCTGAGACAAACAGAAGC
>NW_006208495.1:710876-713445 GCF_000334495.1 Tupaia belangeri chinensis
AGAATTGCCTTACTATTCATATTTGCTACCAGCAAGGTCTTCATAACAATCCAGGATTTTTCTATCATGTATATCCAAATTCTTTCATCCTCTGCCTATTACTCAATTCTGAAGCCACTTCCACACTTTTACATATTTGTTACAGTAGCTTCCCCTTCCAGTACCAAAGCCTGTATTAGTTTCTTAACGCTTCTATAACTAATTACCGCAAACTTGGAATAAACATACATTTGTTATCTCTCTCAGTTCTAGAGGCCACAGGTGTGAAATCTAACTGTCTGCGGTATTGATTTTGAGAGTTCTGAGGGATACACTATTCTGTGCTTTTTTCCTAGCTTCTCACGATTGCTGGCAATCCTTGATGTTTTGGACTTGCAGCTATCTCTCTCCAATTCTGCCTCTGTCATCAACTAGCTTTCATCCCTATGCGTATCTATATTACATATCTCCCCTTTCTTTCTCTCCCTCCCTCCCTCTCTTTCTCTCTCTTTTCAGTTTGCTATAGGGCCCATGTGCTCACTAGTGAAACACCGATCGACCGAGAGAGTAAGAGAGAAAAGATAAGAAAGCGCCCCTCAGGGGGAGATGACCACATCTCAACCCCTTCTCTCCACTCTTCTCTCAGGATTCTGGGCACACATGCATATGTGCCCTGCATGTTTTTCCAGTGGCTGGGTTCGGGACTCCAATCATGCAATTGATCATGTGGGATCAAACTACCTTAAAACTAACAGGCCACCTGGGTGGCCTGTACCTTTTCTTCTTATGAAAACATTAATAATATTAATAATATTAATAATAATATTAGCTTTAGGATTGTTTCTAATCTTGATTATATCTAGAAAGATCTTATTTCCAAAAAAAGAAATAACCACACTTCAACTGCGATATAATTTTGAGGGGACAAAATTCAACATAAATCACTGATTAAAAGAATGATTGCTTTGGAACAATACACTTTTGCTTAATTCCTCAAGATGATCTTTTTGCCTATATCCGTTTTTGCAGTTTTCCTACTAAGAAGTTATCTTAGCCAACTTATAATACCTACTTTCCCTCTGTCTTACTCCCCATTGGGAATCTGGCTGGTCAGAGCCAGATCTCATTGACCACTAATAGAGGAAATGGAAAACAGGAAGCTATAGCGAAAGAATATAGGTCAGTGGAATAGCTTTCTCTGAACACCCAGGGCACCTTAACTTTATATTAATTTAGTTCCCAGGTCGAATAAATATATCACTGTAAGTAACTGACTTTAGGTGTTAGGTGAAATGTATAACTGAAAATAAATAAAGGGAAATTTCCTGCTTTTGCTAAAAGCGACAAGAATGATTTGGAGGAATTGCATTTTTGAAACTAGGGAAGTCTCTGTACATGATCTAGTTTAGCATTAGCTTCTAAAAATCATATTACTAAAAACAAAATTCCATTTCTGAGCTTCATCCAACATGTTTGTTTCTTTTGATAAGATGAAGTGAGATATTATAAAGATAATAAGCCTCTCACTCTGGCATCCTCTGCATGTGCTCTCTTCAGAATCAAGGGAGCCCTTCAGCTGCTTTGTTAGCAAGATCAATTATTCATAGCAAAGACAAACGCACTTATCTTTTTGCCTTCAGTACAGACATGCCATTCGGAGGTATCAATGCATTCATTCCACACAAAGGTGGTAAGTAGATTCTGCTGCTTTCCAAATTACTTTATGGTTAGAAAAAAATAACAGCATGACCCTGTTGCTGGGAAAATAAGGGAATTAAATGCCAACATAATGACAAATCAGAAGACATCCTTTAAGCAAAGAAAACTTCTAATGTGAAAATATATTTAGTCTCCTGTAGAGTTGAGAGATCCCAGGAACAGAGAGGCTGGCGTGTAGAAGTGCTACTGACTCGAAGAATAAACGGCACACATGTGGTCATTTTCCCCCTTGAAAGTCAGACTAGAGAAATAAATCATTGGGGACTTTTTGACAAATTGGTAATGAAAATAGTTTTGTGGAGGCCTATTTGAAGTTAAATTTCGGTATTTACCAAGAAGTTAAGCAAGCAACATGTGACTGACCACTCTAGATCCACAAAAGTCAGCCTCTCTGTTGGTCCTGCATACTTAAGGCTGATGGCCCCATATAAGGGATAGAGGGGTTTTCTACCTATGTTATATACATAGGGGAAAGTTATTTTTCAAAATGATTTCTCAAAATAGTACAAATGCTATTTAAAAGAAAAGTAAATTTTGAATTGTATATGGCTCGGCCAAAGTAAAATTAGATGCAATTGAATCATTTAGCTAAGAAGTACTTTTTTCATTTCTTATTTGTCCTGACCCGGGGGGACAGTCGAACAGGTTTCCTGAGTGAAGGAGTGAGAGCCAGGACAAGCGACGTAGTGTTACAACACGGAGATGACACAGTGTCTTCAGTGTCGCCTGTTTATTGTGGGCAGCAAGGTACAGCACGGAGACGACGCAGTGTTACAACTCTTCAGGGTCGCGTCGTCTATTGTGAGCAGCACGGAGACGACGCGGTGTCACAACTCTTCAGGGTCATCCGGAGACGATGTAGTGTTACAAC
>NW_006208495.1:713673-724182 GCF_000334495.1 Tupaia belangeri chinensis
TGGTTGCTTTTGGACCAATCATGAGGTGCCGGATATGCAAATCTGAGGGATTCTAGTGGCCAATCAGAGCAAGGTTTTGAAGGTCAGGTTTTTTGAAGGGAACCAATCATGGCAATTGTTTGCTCTCTGAGGAACCTTGGCAGACTCACTGGTGCGCAGCCTCCCACACTTATTTATTTATTTATTTATATTTGTGGAGAGGTTTCTGTTTTGCCAGAAAGACAGAAAGAGACATAGAGACAGAAAGTGAGAAAGCACCCCCCAGGGGGGTTGTTCAAGCTGCAATCTCTTCTCCTCCATTCTTCTCTCAGGATCTTGGGCATGCATGCACACGTGCCCAGTGTAAGTTTAAACCACCGGGTCCGGGACTTGAACCGTGGTTGATTACATGGGAGTCCAGTGATATAGCCATTATACCAATTGCTGTTCCCAAGAAGTATTATTTTTAGGAATATATAATTTTTTTTATAAGGAGTGTTGGCTCACTGGAGAGAGACAGAGAAAGAGAAAGAGAAAGGGAAAATGAGAAAGTACCCTCCAGGGGGATGGCCATGACACAATCCTTCTCCTCTATTCTCTTTTCGGGATTCTAAGGATGCACACACATGCACCCAGCATGTTTTTCAAGCTGCTGGTTTCAGTGGACTCACACTGCACAGTTAGCAATATAGGATCTAGCTGCCTTAACTAGCTGGCCTGCTAATGAGTACTTTATACACATCTTATATGCACTACATATAACTAGTCTGTAAAGGTTAGCAGCTGATTTTCTGCTACATTTTGACACATGGTACATGTGGAGATTTATTTAGAAATTAGTTGCAGTGGAATAGCCTGTTTGATCTCTGAACTGTATTACTGGCTAACAGCTAAGAAAAAATCTCTAAGTGATTAGAAAGATAATTGCTGAGCTGTTAATTCAGGCCAGAATAGCTTCTATACTGACCTGTTCTTCGGGAGTTGCTTGAATACGAGGCTTTTCTGATTAGTAGCTCTGGGAAATCTAAATAACAGATTTAACCTAAGCAGACTATTCTGAAGGTACAGAAAGTACAGAAAAACAGAGATATTTACAATATCTAATCAACAATTCATTTGAGAAGGGTCAGTCAGTAACTGAGAGTTTATGATAGGAAAGTTGGAACCTGAGATAAAAATCAGTTTACCTGGAATATCTGATGATGTGTGAACATTTATATATGCAACGACTGTAAATTTTTTTGATTCCAATCATACAATCATTTAAGAAGAGTATCAGTTGGACTGAGCAGATTTTTATTTTTCTTTTCCTTTATTTGCAGACCACCAGGCTACATAAAATTCATTGACATGGTTGCTCTCTCTCTCTCCAAGTGCATGCATGAATGGATACGTGACAAATCTGGTCATTCCTTCTAACTGTCTGTCAGTAACCCACTCATTTTACATTCAAGTTTATACTTTGAGAGCCATGAAGACTAATTTTAATGTACTTTCATAGTGAAACAAAAGTGAAGACAGATATAAAAGAATTAAGTCCGACGTCATATAAAGCTTGCTTCTCTCTCTCCAAGTGCATGCATGAATGGATACGTGACAAATCTGGTCATTCCTTCTAACTGTCTGTCAGTAACCCACTCATTTTACATTCAAGTTTATACTTTGAGAGCCATGAAGACTAATTTTAATGTACTTTCATAGTGAAACAAAAGTGAAGACAGATATAAAAGAATTAAGTCCGACGTCATATAAAGCTTGCTATGATCTTAAACATTCCCTCATTCCACACTGTGAATGTCTGTTCCACATTGCGCCCTATGTATGATTCTGGAAAGTGACACCATGTTAGTAAATTATTAGCAGAGACGAGATATCATACATATAGAGGCTTATCTGGCTTGTCTCTCATTCATTACTTTGTTAAGTCCTATACGGTCATGTGTCACTAACACATGAATATATCCTGAGAAAAGTATCATTAGCTGATTTTGTTGTGCAGACATCACAAAGTTTATTTATATAAGCCTAGATGGTAGAGCCTACTATACACCTAGGCTATATGGTACAAACTTATGGGGTCACAGTAGTATACGTGGTCCACTATTGACCAAAATATTGTTATGTAGTGAATGACTTTATTTCTTTTCTTCTTTTTTCTTTTTGGAGAGATTTTCGCTATAGGGCGCGTGCGCTCGCCAGACAGACAGAGAGAGACATAGAGAAAGAAAGCGAGAAATCACCCCCCAGGGAGGATGGTCATGCCACAATCCCTTCTCCTCTATTCTCCTCTAGGGATCTTGGGCACGCACGCACGCACATGCACCCGGCGTGAGTTTTAAGCCACCGGGTCCGGGACGCGAACCACAGTTGTCTACGGGGGAGTCCAGCGACATAGCCATTACGCTAACTGCTGGTTCCCAGTGACTTTATTTCTATTAATTAATGTTTTGTATAGAAAATACACATCCAGAGGCAACCTCCAGCCTAGTGGTTAAGGTGGCTGGATCCCACAAGATGTACTGTGCTATTTTCAAGTCTCAGATCTGGTGGCTTGAAAAACACACTAGTGCACTAGTGTGTGTATATGTGCCCAAAATCATGAAGGAGGGAGAGATGGAGAAGAAGGGATTGTGGTGTGATCGTCCCCCATGAGAATGCTCTCTCTCTCTTTCTCTCTCACAAGCTCATACATCCTCTGGCATTTTTTTTTTTTTTGAAGAAAGGAAAAGAAAATACACATTCAAAAGACATGCAATTTTTATTTCGTTTTTGTCTTGCTTTCTTTCCCTTACTTTAATTCTGATTCTTTAAGCTATTAACTAGCCATTTACAAGAAGAATCAGTATTATTCTACTCAGAGGTACGTATAGAGAACTACTAGAGCCAATAGCCATCCATTGTGATCAGGGAAGATTAGAAAATCCTCACTTGGAAAATGGATTTTATTGTGTCAATAAATTTTTAATGATAGGATAGTAATGATTTCTGGTACTCAACTCTTGCAGAATCCTCACAGGAAACCATGTTATAGAAATATATGAGTCTGCTGCATATATTTTTGTTCACTTGCCTAATATAACCTGGAGACATCAGCTTTGTATGAATAACTATTGGAAGGCAATTTGGCATTGGAGAACCGACTGAAATTTCCTTTGATGACTAAACCCTTCCCTAAGTTACTTCTGTTATTTGTCTACTCACAGACAGAGTCCAGCCATTGGAGTTTCCATATATGCTCCCTATACCTATTGAAATGAATCGTTTGAAGTGGAGAGAATAAGGAGATTGAATTCATGGCAGTAAAAAGAGTGACAATCCAATTCAATAGCTCAAAGGAGGCTCACATTTTATATGTGCTAAATATGCCTCACCACTCTTATCATGCCACTTCACAGCTCACGCCACTTCACAGTTCCTTTAAAGCTCTCCATGGTTATTTTGAGAGTGAAAACATTCTCTACAAACATCTCTCAAACTGCTTTGGAGCATTTATGAGGATATGGAAACTTTCGTTACTACTTTCTTTTAAAGCTTTGAAATATTCAGAGGAAGCAAACACTTTGAGGAAAGTTTGCCAGCCAGCTTCTCATTTTGCTGTGGATGAAGAGAACATATTGTCGTTAGAATGGTTTTGTTTATTTGTTCATTTAAATCAAATTTGTGTTACAATACAACCAACATAACAAAGTGTTAACAACTTGAGAGGATTTCTGGTGGGTAAACTTTGGCTGATTACCTGGTATACTTCTCTAATTGGATATCAAATGCGGTAAACTGTGAATTAATCAGCATTCTATTAAACATGAACTCAATTACACTGTGAACACATTTACTGTTCGTAATGATGATCCTTAGCCAAAAATTCAGGTACAAATGATTTATTAAACAGGCACTCCCAGAAGAAATGATTAAAGTTGGAAGTGGGGAGCACACGACTGGAAAGAATCCAAGAAATAGTGTGATTTCAGGGAAAACAGAGAGAGATTCTGTTCACTGCCTCTGGACATCTGGAGCATAAGTTATAGCTCAGAACAAGGTCAGATATGTGGGCATGTGGACTATGCATTGGTGCAGGTCCCCTACTTAGCAGGACTCACTTAGCTTTTGTTCGTTTGTTTGTTTGTTTTTAAATTTATTATTATTACTATTATTTGGAGAGGTTTTTGCTATAGGGCACATGCACTCACCAGAAAGGCAGAGAGAGACAGAGAGACAGAAAGTGAGAAATTACCCCCCCCCAGGGGGGATGACCACGCTGCAATCTCTTCTCCTCTATTCTCCTCCTGGGATCTTGGGCACACACGCATGCGTGCCTGGCATGAGTTTAAGCCACCAGATCCAGGACTCAAACTGTGGTCAACTACATGGCAGGTCCTGCGACATAACCATTACGCTAACTGCTGGTCCCAGGACTTCACTTAATTCTTGAAGAAAGCAGCCGGTACCCTTACATTCATTTTGCTATGGGCTCCCACAAATGATATAGCCAGCAACACCTCAAGGTTTCTTTTTCTGTTTCCAGGCAAGATGCTGCATTCCAGGTGGTCTCACTTTTCTCAATCTTTGTCTAGAAGTTGTTAAGAGGCAGGGAAGTAAACCCCCAGGCCGTTCCATATAAGATAGTAGATAATGGTGCCTAGGGGCAAGGTCTAAAGTTTGCTGGTCCAAACTTTAGCAGCAAAGTCTGCCAAAGCTAAAGGATGGCACATGGATCTATAATAGATGTGGCACCAAGTTGTCAGCTACACACTGTGCCCACTTTGGGACCTATCTTGTTGGACCTATTTTCTGTGCATACATAGACCTACGTGTGTGTGTCTTTTTCACAATAGAGACCTAGACAGACAGGTAGATCAGCCAATCATAGATCCAACTGCACATGTTTATGAATGTTTTGTTCTTCATTTTGCATAATCACATATGTGGCTGCATTTCTCCAGTAGGTAGGGCTCTCCTCCATCACCACTACTATACTAAATGGTTTTTATGCGTTAGATTCACTCTCTTTCATTTCATTCCAACAGCGGTAAACTGTGAATTAATCAGCATTCTATTAAACATGAACTCAATTACACTGTGAACACATTTACTGTTCGTAATGATGATCCTTAGCCAAAAATTCAGGTACAAATGATTTATTAAACAGGCACTCCCAGAAGAAATGATTAAAGTTGGAAGTGGGGAGCACACGACTGGAAAGAATCCAAGAAATAGTGTGATTTCAGGGAAAACAGAGAGAGATTCTGTTCACTGCCTCTGGACATCTGGAGCATAAGTTATAGCTCAGAACAAGGTCAGATATGTGGGCATGTGGACTATGCATTGGTGCAGGTCCCCTACTTAGCAGGACTCACTTAGCTTTTGTTCGTTTGTTTGTTTGTTTTTAAATTTATTATTATTACTATTATTTGGAGAGGTTTTTGCTATAGGGCACATGCACTCACCAGAAAGGCAGAGAGAGACAGAGAGACAGAAAGTGAGAAATTACCCCCCCCAGGGGGGATGACCACGCTGCAATCTCTTCTCCTCTATTCTCCTCCTGGGATCTTGGGCACACATGCATGCGTGCCTGGTGCGTGCCTGGCATGAGTTTAAGCCACCAGATCCAGGACTCAAACTGTGGTCAACTACATGGCAGGTCCTGCGACATAACCATTACGCTAACTGCTGGTCCCAGGACTTCACTTAATTCTTGAAGAAAGCAGCCGGTACCCTTACATTCATTTTGCTATGGGCTCCCACAAATGATATAGCCAGCAACACCTCAAGGTTTCTTTTTCTGTTTCCAGGCAAGATGCTGCATTCCAGGTGGTCTCACTTTTCTCAATCTTTGTCTAGAAGTTGTTAAGAGGCAGGGAAGTAAACCCCCAGGCCGTTCCATATAAGATAGTAGATAATGGTGCCTAGGGGCAAGGTCTAAAGTTTGCTGGTCCAAACTTTAGCAGCAAAGTCTGCCAAAGCTAAAGGATGGCACATGGATCTATAATAGATGTGGCACCAAGTTGTCAGCTACACACTGTGCCCACTTTGGGACCTATCTTGTTGGACCTATTTTCTGTGCATACATAGACCTACGTGTGTGTGTCTTTTTCACAATAGAGACCTAGACAGACAGGTAGATCAGCCAATCATAGATCCAACTGCACATGTTTATGAATGTTTTGTTCTTCATTTTGCATAATCACATATGTGGCTGCATTTCTCCAGTAGGTAGGGCTCTCCTCCATCACCACTACTATACTAAATGGTTTTTATGCGTTAGATTCACTCTCTTTCATTTCATTCCAACAAGTATTAGTTTACTACAAGCTCAGGCACTCTTCAGGTGCTAAAAATGTAGGAACGACCAAGACAAATTTCATGAAGCCTGCATTACAATAGGAGGATACAGGCAAAATAAATATGATGACTCTATGAGGGGACTACAAAAAGTTCATGGAAAATTAGAATGGAAGTGCAAGTTTAGTTTGGTGCAAAATTTTTTGAAATCTGTGCATAGTTTTATTCATAATATAGATTCTGTGAACTTTTTGAAGAACTGTGTGTGTGTGTGTGTGTGATACTAAATAACAATAGGTGTTATGAAGAAAAATAAAGCAAGGTGTGAAGAATGGGTAGTGGTAGGCTAAAGAGTGCTGTTTGGGGGCTTGCAGATGGCAAAATGGCTATGTCGCTGGACTCCCATGTGGTCGACTGAGGTTTGCGTCCCGGACCCAGTGGCTTAAACTCACGCCGGGCGTGTGTGCGTGTGTGCCCAAGATCCCGAGAGGAGAATGGAGGAGAAGGGATTGCGGTGTGGCCATCCCCCCTGGGGGATGATTTCTCACTTTCTGTCTCTCTGTCTCTCTCTGTCTTTCTGGTGAGTGCACAGGCCCTATAGCAAAAACCTCTCAAAAAAAAAAAAAAAAAAAAGAGAGAGAGTACTATTTCATATGAGGTAGTTAGGAGAGGTTAATCAAAATGGTGACATTAGAACAGAGACCCAAAGGAATATACCTGAGGTCAATGCATTCAAGGCAAAAGGAACAATGAATGCAGAAACACAGACAGTGTGTTTTTGCATATCAAGTGTGACTGTGACACAGCAAAGAACTCCATGTATCCATAGCAGAGTGCGCCTCAGGCAGAGAGGTAAGAAATGAATTCAGAGAGGGATACAGGGACCCAATCTCCTATATGTGGAAGGCAATTGTAAAAGCCTTGGATATTACTCTGTGACTTCCTAAAAAGTGTCATGATTTGACTTATGCTTTGAAATAAGACATTTTGAATTTTCCTAGTGGTCAGCACAGAGGCATGAGGAAAATAGAGACTTGGGGGATCAGCAAGTGGTTAAGGAGCTGAATTCCCATGTGGTCAACTACAGTTCGAGTCCCGGACCTGGCAGCTTGAAACTCATGCCCGGCACATGTGTATGCATGCCCAAAATCCCGGGAAGAGAATGGAGAAAGAATTGTGGAGTTGCCATTCCTCTGAGGGGTGTTTTATCACTTTTTGTCTCTGTATCTCCCTCTGTCTCTTCAGTGAGTGCACACGCCCTATAGTAAAAATCTCTCTCTCAAAAAAATGGAGATTTTAAATATATTAACAAAAGTAAGCGATTCTTATGGTGAGGGAACTTTTCTGTATATTGATTGTGGTGGTGACTTGGTACACGAAACTACACATGTGGGGCCAGCCAGTGACGTGGGGATGGTGGTGAAGACAGTTGGATCCCACATTGCCTGCAGCGTGGTTCTAGTCCTCAATCCTGCAGCTTGGAAAACATGCCAGGCACATGTGCATGTGTGCCCAAAATCCCAAGAGGAAAATGGAGAAGAAGGGATTGTGACATGACCATACCCCCTGCGGGGGGAGGGGGGGTTTCTCATGCTCCCTCTCATTGTTTCTCTATGGTGAGTGCATGTATCTGCTAGCAAAATTAAAACAAAACAAAACAAAACAAACTACACTAGTGATAATATTGCATACAACTAAACACACACACACACACACACACATACTTACAAAAGGTTACTTGGGAAACTGGAGAATAAGGTGGTCGGATACAATAATGTCAATATTCTGGCTGTGATATTGTATTATAATTTGGTAGGATAATGTGATTAAGGGGAGCTGGGTAATGAACACATGGAATCTCCATGTTTTCTTTTACACCTGCATGTGAATCTGCAATTATCTAAAAATAAATTTAATTTACAAACATGATGCTGGGACCAGCAGTTGGTGTAATGGTTATGTCGCTGGACTCCCATGTAGTCGACCGCGGTTCGAGTCCCAGACCTGGTGGCTTAAAACTCACACCTGGCACGTGTGTGTGCGTGCCCAAGATCCCGAGAGGAGAATGGAGGAGAAGGGATTGCGGCGTGGCTATCCCCCCTGGGGGGTGATTTCTCGCTTTCTGTCTCTCTGTTTCTCTCTGTCTTTCTGGTGAGCGCACGCGCCCTATAGCGAAAACCTCTCTTAAAAACAAACAAAATAATATGCTGGTGCAGCGGCTATGGTGCAGGTGTTACTATACTGATCTGAAGTGCTGGAAGCCACAGGACCCATTGCTACTTAGGATCCTGAGTTGACCTGAAACATGCGGGTACACATGGAGCTGCAGAACAGAGATTGTGGTATCATGAGATTCTGTCAAGGGTCCCTGCCTTTCTTTCTTTCTCTAGCATACTCTCTTTTGTGCTCTTTGCTGTGCTCTCTCTTCATGCAAGAAATAAAATAAGCCTAAAAAAGTTGCTAAGATTTTTTGTCTAAATTGAAATTACACTGAGGGTGCCCATTTCTCTACAGCTTCCCCAACAGAACGTGTTGTCTTTTTGGTGGTTGTTTTCTTTGCCAGTCTGATAGGTAAAGAATGATCCTTCAGTATTTTTAAAACTTCTTATTTCTCTGGGGACCAGCAGATGGCGTAATGGTTACGTTTCTGGACTCTCACATAGTCGGCTGTGGTTCAAGTCCTGGACCTGGTGACTTAAAACTCACATGAGGTGCATGTGTGTGTGTGTGTGTGTGTGTGTGTGTGTGTGTGTGTGTGTCCAAAATCCCAAAAGGAGAGTGGAGGAGAAGGGACTGAAGTGTGGCCATCCCCATTGGGGGGTGATTTCTCACTTTCTGTCTCTCTGCTGAATGCACACGCCCTATAACAAAAATCTCTTAAAAAGAAAGAAAGAAAAGAAAAAATTCGTATTTCTCTGGGTTCTGGCAATGGCACAGCAATAAAATGATGCTCTGTGAGGCAATCCTACATGGGACGGTTTCCAGTTCAAGTATGGAGATCTACCCGAGTACACGGAGCATGTACTTGCCCATGACCTGGGACACACTGAAGGCTGGAATTGTATAAGAAATAATTTCCTGATGTTTTGCAAACGTTCTTTATAAATTTTACTTTACACTTGTTCATTTTTATACTAATGAAATGCTTTACACAATTTCTAGTTTAAGGGTAAGGAGATATTTTTCTGTTAGTCTAGCAAAGTCCAGGTTTTATAGCACATTTTTTTTTGGGGGGGGGGTTTGAGAGGATTTTTGCTATAAGGTGTGTGCACTCGCCAGACAGACAGAGAGAGACATAGAGACAGAAAGCGAGAAATCACCCTCCAGGGGAGATGGTCACGCCGCAATCCCTTCTCCTCCATTCTCCTCTCGGGATCTTGGGCACGCACGCACACGCGCCCAGCGTGAGTTTTAAGCCACCAGGTCCGGGACGCGAACCGCGGTCGACTACGTGGGAGTCCAGCGACATAGCCATTATGCCAATTGAAAACTGCTGGTCCCTATGCTTTTATTTGTTTGTTTGTTTTTGTTTTTTGATGAGAGAGACCTTTGATGTTTTTGTGGCTCTCTGAAATTTTTTTGCTTTTCTTAATTTGCAACACTAATTTTCCGTCTTTTCTCTTCTTTCCCTTCACAGTCTTTTTCTTTTCCTTTTTTCCTCCATGAACTTTGCTTAGTAGATCCTTCCTTTAAATTATAGTTGCTCCTTTAAAAATGTCTTTTTACTTTCTTCTTTTTCTTTTCTCTCTCTCACCCACTCCCCTCTCTCTCCCATTCTTTCTCCTTTATTCTTCCTTCCTTTCTTTTTTTCTTTCCCTTCCTTCCTCTTCTCTTTCTCTCTTTCCTTTTTTTTTTTTTTTAACGCCAGAAGGCATGTGCACTCACAGGAGAGACAGCAGAAAAGAAAAAAAGAGAGAAAAAAGGAAAATGAGAAAGCACCACCTATGGGGGATAGTCATGCCTCAATCCTTTCTCCTCCATTTTTCTTCCTCTCTGGATTCTGGGCATGCATGAGCATGAACTGGCAAGTTTTGAGTTTTTGTTTTTTTTTTTCCCAAGGTGCTAATCTGTTATTCTTTTTTTTTTTTTTTAAGAGGTTTTATTTTTTTTTTTTGCTATAGGGCGCGTGCACTCACCAGACAAACAGAGACATAGAGAGAACGTGAGAAATCACCCCCCAGGGGGGATGGCTACGCCGCAATCCCTTCTCCTCCATTCTCCTCTCGGGATCTTGGGCACGCACGCACACGC
>NW_006208495.1:724239-725782 GCF_000334495.1 Tupaia belangeri chinensis
GTCCAGCGACATAGTCATTACGCCCCTGCTGGTCCCGCTTATTTGCTATTCTAACTTTGTAGCTGGCCATGTGGGACCCCGCTGCCTTCACCACCACACCAAAGGCTGGGCCAATGTCTGTTTCTTTAAATCTTGTGCTGGCCATCTCAATTGCTCCCTGGTCCTTTAAATAGTTCATACTTTAAAATCACTTCCTGCAGTCCTCCTATGATTTAATCTTAAGATTTATTTCTTTCCTTTCATTTTTCAAATTCAGAGTGAATTAATCTGTTTAGTTGTTACTTCAACTCTCCTAGGGGCCTCTAGCCAACATCCCTTTTCCATCTTCCTAGTAGTTTGATTTGTTCTGATTTTGCTCGCGGAGCAACTTCACTGGTGGAGGAGTCGGAAACAGAACATCCAGAAACACTACTGGAATGTTTCTCCTCATCCTTTTTCCTTTTCACTCACAGTTACGTTGCAATCCTGGCTTTGTCTTCAAGTCCTGTGTAGTTTTCCTTAGAAATTGTAGTTATAAAGTTAGTACATTCTCTTAGAGAAGGATATTTCAGGAAATTACTTACTATAAATTTGTCCTCGTCTTTACCCATGAGGATGTCTTCTGATTCCTTTTTTTTTTTTTTTTTTTTTTTTTTTTCAACAGATTTTTGCTATAGGGCACATGTGCTCTTGGAGATTCAGGGAGACAGAAAGCCCCCTATTGATTTCATATTTCCTTCATTTCCTTGAAACTCTAAGCATTTATTTTGGAAATTGTTTTCATAGTATTCATTTTCATATTCTTCTTATATTGCATATGTGGGGCGAGCAGATAACCTCCAAGAGGCCCTCAAAGATCCCGTTTTCTGGTATTTGCACCCTTGGCTAGCCTTTTTCCACATTGCGTTAGAGTTACTCTGTGTGACCCATAGAATAAAGCAGATGGCACTTCTAAAATTAGCTTAAAAACAATCAGCCCTACGCAGAGGCTCACTGTGGAATGGAACTGAGACCTTCTGCCAACAGGCATTCGGTGACCTTGGCTGCATTCGGTGACCTTGGCTGCGGCCGGTGAGCCCCGGAGCCGCGGCGTGAGGGGGAGGCGGCGAAGGTTTTCCAAGGCATTGTCCGAAATCCTTTCAGCGATGGCGCTTCGCTCGCGGTTTTGGGAGTTACTGGTTTGCAGGAACCCGGAAAGGGCGTTTGCGGCGCTCTCGAGCACCTCTAAGCCAGCGGTGAAGCCTGAAGTGGATCCTCTGGAAAATGAAGCTGTTGCCTGGGAGTTCACCAACCGGAACCCCCCAAATCTGGAGCTTTTAGGCGTAGCCCAGAAAGAGCGGGGTTGGACGACCGTGTGGCCCTCGCGTGAGTTCTGGCACCGGTTGCGAGTTACAAGGACGCAGCATCATATCGAAGCATTTGTTGAGCATTGCAATGGCCAGGTTGTGGTTTCAGCATCTACTCGTGAATGGGCTATTAAAAAGCACCTTTACGGGGACCAGCAGTTAGCGTAATGGCTATGTCACTGGACTCCCACGTAGTCAACCGTGATTGACGGCCTGGA
>NW_006208495.1:726069-733150 GCF_000334495.1 Tupaia belangeri chinensis
TGTACCAATCACCCCCTTGGGAGGCAGCCTCAGACTCGATAAAGCGACTACGATGTGCCATGACAGAAGGTGATGTGATGCTACAGGAACCTCGGAGAATCAATAAAATAGAAGCATTAATTATTAAATGTATAAAGTAAAACTGTCAGCTACTACAGCCATCAAAAGAAAGCATCTGGAAGAACACCAGCTGGGAAGTGCTACCACAATAACGTGACAGAGAAATGTTATGGGTAGTATTTCTTCTAATGGTCATCCCGTTCATTCTCCTACTCCTTGTGTTTGTATTAAAATCAAGGGCTTAATTTGCCCTCCTCTTGGACCTGAGGAAAATATGTAAGAATTGTGTGAAAGTTACAAAGTAAAGTTCTATCATGAACTCAAAAAAAAAAAAAAGTGGATTTTCTTTCCTCAGCGTTGACTGATACAGTGGGGAGGACCTTCAGCCTCAGTCATCTAGTGAGTCATTCCAGATTCCTGATTCTTATAAAGCGCGTGAAAAAGTATTGTTTTGTTATTTTTAGTCACTAACTTGTGTTCTAGGGCAAATTGTTATGCAGAATTAGAAAGCTAATATTATATGTATGCATTTTTCCTATATTATTTCAATATGTTTATTATTTTTCATTTTTATGATTATGGGGTCCAGCTTCTCTGACTCTTCTTGAACCATGACCTTTTTGAGTATTCTCTTCGAAACTTCAGTTTGAGTGTTCAATATTAGTAACATCGGACCTAGCTCTTTTCTTGACTGAAAGATGGGTGGCATGAGAGCTTAAGCCAATGGTACAAGCCCAATATTGTACATTTGATAGCTAATATTGTTTCCTAAAATTCTATTTCATGTTCTTGGATTTCCTCATTTCCCCTTGAGCTTTGAATTATAGCTCAAACCTGGGGAGCTCCCCAGCCCCTAGCCTTTTAAGGGCTTGCTACTGACAGAAAAGTGGCATAAGGTACCTACCTATTCTTCTGCTTACTTCTCTAGCAAAAATATTAAGCAAAACATAGGGTGTGCTTCCACACTGCTTTTTTTTTTTTTTTTTTTTTAGGTTTTTGCTATAGGATGCATGCGCTCGCCAGACAGACAGAGAGAGACAGAGAGACAGAAAGCGAGAAATCACCCCCCAGGGGGGATGGCCACGCCGCAGTCCCTTCTCCTCCATTCTCCTCTCGGGATCTTGGGCACGCACGCACACACACTTGAGTTTAAGCCACCGGGTCCAGGACACGAACCACGGTCAACTACGTGGGAGTCCAGCGACATAGCCATTACACTAACTGCTGGTCCCCCACATTGCTTTTAATTCACGTTTAGATAAGGAATACTACATATTGAATTTAAAATTTGCTTTTAGTGAATGTTTTATTTGAACTTTTCTCTTTCATTTTTTTCTTTGGTGTAAAAGGTGATTATCACCAGGCGATCAAACTCTGGATCCTTTCCCATGCTTCTACCAGGCAAAGGAAAACAAAAGGTGAGTGATTCCCAAGTGTTTTGCCTATATGAGTGATTCCTTACTGTTTTTCTTATGTTTTAATGATCATTATTTTTCCATGTTGGGAGAAAGAAAATTCTTGTCTATAGTAGAAATGTATTTCATGCGATTTTCTTTCTGGATACTTACCTAAAGCCTTTGGCTTCATTTCAAGTTGAGTGGAGGATGGAGAAAAATAGTGAGATTTTCATGTAACATTTCCACTTGTCCTTCTGTAGCAGACTTACATTTCTTCTGAAATCTCCTTTTGTATCAAATCTACATTTTTTAAAAATCTATGCTCTAACATTGTGTCGGTTCATTTTTCTGAACTTTGATTCTATTTTTTTATATATATGTATTTTTACCATAGAGTGAATATACTTGCCAGAGACAGAAAGACAGAGAGATGGAAAGTAAGAAATTACCCCCGAGGGTGGATGGCCACATCACAGTTCCTTCTCAGAATTTTGGGGACACACACACACACATGCCTGGTGCGATTTTCAAGCAACTGGGTCTGGGACTTGAATCATGGTTGGCCATGTCGGAGTCCAGCATCTTAACCACTGTGCCATGTGCTGGCCTTTTTTTCCCCTCTTTTTGTGTTTATTTTTTCATATTGTTATAGTCTGTAAGAGAGAAGTTTGACAATTCTATGACGATTTTGCCATTGTTTCCCTGGAAAGATCATTGCATCAATTCTTAAGTGAAGACTGCAACTTTTCATATACGCTACTCTGGGAAATACGAAGACAAAATTAAGTCGTCATTGACAAAAACTGACTTCTGTTCTGAGCATTAATTGATGTTTCTCTATTATGGGGAACTATATGGTTTGTACTATTCATTTAAACAGAATCAAATTGATTGAACATTGAACTATAGAATATTCCACTGGAATACAATGATAAACAGGCAAATAAATGTTAATTCAGTATCATCAATAAAATAACTCAGTGTTTAAATAGTTGAAAGAATGCTTTAAGTTAATTTCAATGCAGTTTTAAGATACAGGTTTTGAAATCTGTTTAAAATTTTGATAGACCAATTAATTAAATGGAGATATAAATCTTACCAATTTCAAATAGTAATATATACATTATGTAAATATTGGATTATAATTTAGTTTGTCATTTTTGTATGTTTGTTTCAAAATAAAATAATTTTGTGATATTGATATAAGCAAAGATCAGTTCACGTGGTCATTCATGGCAAAAATTATGTATATGGGAATAAGATAAAACAAATTATTGAAAAGTTTAGCAAATTTGGGGACAGTAATTAGTGTAATGGCTATGTTGCTTGACTCCCATGTAGTTGGCTGCAGTTCAAGTCCCGGGCCCAGTGGCTTAGATGCAACTGCGGTTCGAGTCCCAGACCCGGCAGCTTAAACTCACGCTGGATGCATGTGCGTGCGTGCCCAAGATCCCGACAGGAGAATGGAGGAGAAGGGATTGCGGTGTGGCCATCCCCCCAGGGGGTGATTTCTCGCTTTCTGTCTCTCTGTCTTTCTGGCGAGCGCACGCGCCCTATAGCAAAAACCTCTAAAAAGAAAAAAAAGAATCTTTCTTTCATGGTACACAATTATAGCGCTAAAAACCAAAAACCACCCTCCCCTTCCCTGGACCCCTAACCACTTATCTTTTCTCTCTCTATATATATAAGTTTGTCAGTTTGAGGATGTTATATATGAGGGGGCTTCAAAAAGTCCACGGGAAAATGGAACTAAGTACAAGTTAATTTTGGTACAAAACTTTTTTTAAACCCATGCATAGCTTTTTTGTAATATACATTTTCCATGAACTTTGGGAAGATGCCCTGTAAATAGAACAATATAAAAGCAGTATATAAACTTTTGAGTCTTGCTTTTATAAAAAGAAAAAAAAGAAAGAAAGAAATGGCTAGGGAGTCAATACACTTGCTGGAGATATACAGAGACAGAGAGGTAAGGTGAAAAAGCATCCCCCCATGCGGGATGGTTACACCATAATCCCTTCTCTTTCATTTCTCTCTTTTTTTCAGCATGTTTTTTCAAGCCATCAGGTCAGCAACACAAACCATGTTGTTGGCCATGTGGGATTCAGCCACCTTAACCACCATGCCCTGAACTAGCATGAGATTTGTTTTTTCACTCAAAGTATTTCATAGGAATTTATTCAAGGTCTTGCACGTGTGAATAGTTTGATCTTTTCTACTGCTGAGGAGTGTTTCATGGTATAGAGGTACCACAGTTTGTTTATCCACAGTTGCTTCCAATTTTGGAGTATTATGAACTAATCTACTATAAATGCTTATAAAAAGTCTTTTGAATCAACATCAATGTTCATTTTTTGGATAATTCTCAAGAGTACAATTGTTGGGCATATGGTAAGCACATGTTTAGTTGATAAAAATGTATATATAGTTTTTCAAAATTACTGCATCGCTTTACCTTTCTGTAGCAATGCCTGAATGACCCAGTGCTTTCCCACGTTTATCAAGATTTGATATTATTATTATGTTGTCTTTTAAGTATTCTGATAGGAGTGTTGGGAACATTATTGGGGTTTTAGTTTAAATTTCCCTTTGGCTAATGCGGTTGGACATCTTTCATAAGCTCATTTGTCATTTCATATACTCCTCAATAAAAAGTTTGTCATGCTAATTTTCAAATTGGATTTTTTTTGTTTGCTTCATTGGTTTTTATAACTCCTGTGTAATAAGTGTTCTTAACAAATTCTAATGCAAGTCCTTTGTTGGGCATGTGTTTTACAAGTATTTTTTCCCAGCCCATAGTTTTCTTTCTATCCTCTTAAAGGAACATTTTGCAGAGTAAAAATTGTTTAATTTTGATAATGTATAACTTATACATTTTTTTTCTTTTACGGATCATAGCTTTGGTGTTAAATGTAAAAATTCCATTCCTAACTCTAATTTTTTAAAGAATTATTTACTTAATTTTAGTCATTATTATTATTATTTTAATTTTCTATAAGGCACATGCATTTACCAGAGACAGACAGAGAGAGAGAGAAAGTGAGAAAGCAAGCCACCAGGTATGGGACTTGAACCGTGGTCAGTCACATGGGAGTCCAGTGCCTCAACTATCACACCACCTGCTGGGTCCCTAACTCAAACTTTGACAATTTTCTCAAATAAATTTTTTTTCTGAAAGTGTTATAGTTTACATAGTACATTCAAGTATGTGATCCATTTTGAGTTCATTTTTATGTAAAAAGTGAGGTTTACATTGAGGTTTGTTTGTTAATTAATCAACTTAACCTGTGACTGTCTAATTTTTCCTGCTATTCATTGTAAAGACTATCTGCCCTCTACTAAATTGGTCTCCAACATTCATCAAAGAAATTTGGCATAGTTGATGGTTTGTTCATTTCTCAAATTGAGTTGCTTATTTTCTTGCTATTAAGGTATGAGAATTCTTTATACATTCTGTATACAATTCCTTTTCCAGATATGTACTTATCAAATAATTTCTCACAAGTTTGTAGCTTGCCTTCTCATTACCATAACTGTATTTTTATTTTTGAGAATTTTTGCTATAGGGCACGTGCACTCTCCAGAAAGACAGAGAGACAGAAAGAGAGAAATCACCCCCCAAGGAAAGAGGGCCACACCACATTCTCTTCTCCTCCATTCTCCTCTCAGGATCTTGGGCACACACTCACACTCACCCGGCGTGAGTTTAAGCCACCGGGTCCAGGACTCGAACCGCGGTTGACTACATGGGAGTCCAGCAACATAGCCATTACACTAACTGCTGGTCCCACTATAAGCGTGCGTGCCCAGATCCCGAGAGGAGAATAGAGAAGGAACTGCAGTGTGGCCATCGCCCCTGGGGGGCGACTTCTTGCTTTCTGTCTCTCCAGAGAGGCAGAAGAAAAATCTCTCTTTAAAAAGAAAAGAAAGAAAGAAAAAAAAAAACAATGATTACCATAACTGTATTTTTTTTTTGAGAATTTTTGCTATAGGGCACGTGCACTCTCCAGAAAGACAGAGAGACAGAAAGAGAGAAATCACCCCCCAAGGAAAGAGGGCCACACCACATTCTCTTCTCCTCCATTCTCCTCTCAGGATCTTGGGCACACACTCACACTCACCCGGCGTGAGTTTAAGCCACCGGGTCCAGGACTCGAACCGCGGTTGACTACATGGGAGTCCAGCAACATAGCCATTACACTAACTGCTGGTCCCACTATAACTGTATTTTTTAGCGCAAGCATTTCCAAAATTTTGATGAAGTCTCTTTTATACCTGCTTTTGGTGTCTTGCATAACTGCAACTCATGGAAATTTTCTTTTATGCTCTTTCCTAAATGTTTTATAATTTTACATTTTATATTTAGCTCAGTGATCAAGTAAAGAATAAAGTTCCATTTTTTTTGTTTTACTTATAAATGTTCCATTAATCTAAAACCATCTATTGAAAAGGTTATCCTTTCTCTATTTAATTGACTTTGCACTTTTGTCAAAATCTAGTTAATCATATTTGTATGGGTTTATTTCTGGAAACTATTCTGTTCCATTTATCTATGTGTCTATCTCTTTGCCAATGTCACACACTCTTAATTACTGGAGGTTTCTAATAAGCCTGAAAATGGGTTATTGTAATCCTCTGAATTTATTCTTCCTTTTCAAAAGTGGTACAGGTATCCTAGTGCTTTTGTCTTTTCATGTAAATTATAGAGTACAATGATCTATATCTATAAAACATAGTCCTGGAGTTTCATAGAAATTAAGTCTTGTTGTGCTGTTGTAACAAATTACCAAAAAATTAGCAACTTAAAACAACACAAATTTATATTACAGTCCTGGAGGTCAGAAGTTCACAATGTGTATCCCTCAGTTAAAATCAAGATGTCATCAAGATTGCATTACTTCTGGAGGTACTAGGGAATATTCTGCTTCTCTGCCTTTCTGAGCAACTAGAGATGGCACATGTTTTTTGACTCATGGTCTCTCTCCCAATTTCAAAAACCAGCAATGATGGATGGATTTATTCTGACTCTTCTGCCCCTCTTTTTCTCTTATAGGGACACTTGTAATTACTCTTGGACACACCAAGATAATTAATCCAATCTCAAGATAGTTAATCGATCTGAAAAATCCTTTTTTCTACACAAGAAAACATATTCACAGGTTCTAATGGATGGGATATGGACACTTTTAGGTGGAGGAAGGTCACTATTGAAACTACCAAAGTGAAAAGATTGATTTGAGAAGAATTTAGACCTTTGATGATTTTTCTAATCCGTGAGCACAGTAAGTCTCTCCATTTATGTGTTTTATGATTTCTTTGACGAGTGTTTTATAGTTTTTAGTATATAGATCTTGTACACATTTTTTTAGATTTTGTTGCTATTGTAAATACTGCTTTTCAGTTTTTCATTAGTATTATATAGTAATTCTTTGCCAGTGTGTAAAAATTGGTTGATTTTCTTTTTGAGAGGTTTTCGCTATAGGGCGCGTGTGCTCGCCAGACAGAGAGAGACAGAGAAACGGAGAGACAGAAAGCGAGAAATCATCCCCTAGAGGGGATGGTCGCGCCACAGTCCCTTCTCCTCCATTCTCCTCTCGGGATCTTGGGCACGCACGCACACGCGC
>NW_006208495.1:733173-743480 GCF_000334495.1 Tupaia belangeri chinensis
CGGGTCCAGGACGTGAACCGCAGTCGACTATGTGGGAGTCCAGCGACAAAGCCATTACGTTAACTGCTGGTTCCCAAAATTGTTTGATCTTGAGGCCAGCAGGTGGCTTGATGGTTAGGGTGCTGAACTCCCACACGGCCAAATGCAATTCAAGTCCCAGACCACCAGGCTTGCTTTCTCACACGTCTTCTCTTTCTCTCTCTCTAGTCAAATTGAATAATAATATTAATTGAATTAAATTAATAATTCTTTAAAAATTGGTTGATCTTTATGTGTTATTATACTCTGTAGCCTTGCTAAATTCACTTAATATTTTCAGACCTTTTAAAGTGTCTGTCATGTAACATTAATAGGATTCATTTTAACTGGTTAAAATCGAAGACCATTAGAGGGCATGATTAATGTGAATACTGCAGACTGACCTCATCTTGCCACTTAGAATCTCGTTGATTATAGTTCTGAAGAACAGATATTTTGAACAAAGACCTGGGAGGTGGACTATACAAATAAAAATTAACATTGCGGGCTTGATTTTTTTACATTTATTTTTCTTTGGAGGTTTTTGCCTTACGGCATGTGCACTCACTGAAGAGAGAGAGAGAGACAGAGACAGAGACAGTAAGAGTAAAAGTGAAAAGTGAAAAATCACCACCAAGGAAGGATGGCCATGCCAGAATCCCTTCTTCTCCATTCTCCTCCTGGGATCTTGGGCATGCATGCTCGCATGCCCAGTGTGATTTTCAAGCCACCGTATCCGAGACTCAAACCACGGTTTGTGGAAGTCCAGCGACATTACTGCTATGCCATTTGAAGAGCTCTTCTTTGGTTGTTATCTGGGAACTTGGCTGCCAGAGGGTTGCCTATACTCAAGGTTCCTTTGCCCACCTGGAGCACTAAACACTACTTTAGGGAGTCTAGAATGTTGGTAATTATGGCTGCTTTAGATTGTCTCCATGAGTAGTTCTTTCAAAATCTTTGGGCATTAACTTTCTAATAAGCTTCCATGAGCAAAAGCATTGTACACTTATGACTGCATTTTTGTTGCTGGAGAAAGAAATCAAGTGTGTCCCCTCAGAAAAGGAAGAAAACATTGGGAATCTGGATATATTCAGATTCCAAAAAATGTATTTTTCTTACTTGCTAATCATCATAACTTGTATCCAGGAGAACAACTTCATCTGATTCATCTGAGTCCTTCTAATGAATCACTGAATGTGGAGGTGGATATGAATCTCTTGACATATGAGAAAACGTGGAATGATCACAGACTTGACCTTGGAAACTATATAAACAAAACAAAAAAGAATTAGAACTACAACTTTTCAAAAACTTACCTATGCGTAATTTTGTTTATACCAAAAAAAATCTTTCTGAAATGAAGTAAAATGTCAAAATAGTCAGCTTGAAAATTGTATTTCCCCTTGGGAACATGAGTAAAATAATAAGAAACTGGTCAAACTAACCTTATAAAAGATCTAAAAATAAGTTAAGGATGTACAGAAAGCAAATGAACATACAATCAAGAAAAAAATCACATTCAAAACAGTAGGATTTTTTTTATTAGTATTTATTTGTTCTTCTCCATCACTCAATAGCAAATTGCTGTCTTAGTCTGGGAGACAGCAATCCAGATCCTAATTCATTCCCTCAAGCAGGAAGGAGCAGAGTATATATTATTTGCAATGTTTTAACCTATCTGGATGCTGCCTGAAGAACTGGTGTCTGTCTCTACTAACTCGGATCTCAGATAGGAAAAAGTTGTGGCCATTGGTTGTATTAATGCAATTTAAAGAAAGACTAAACGTCTGCAAATGTTTAAGATAAGATGTTGTAAGTGGAGACATAAAAGACACCATCTAAGGCCCTGAAGAAAAGCTGGTGTCAGACTCTGGAAAATTTGGACCTTTAAAAGCAGCCATGTCTACAAAGGAATGAAGAAAGCAACAAACAACACAAACAAGATATATACTTAGAAAAGTTCTAAGAAAATCTTAGAATTCCCTCACGTTGATGCCCAAGAACAGAGAATGCACAACTATCAGAGAAATACTGCTTTAGCACAAAAACATTCTGCAAAGACTTGGAGAGGTGGATGACTCTTTAGGTGCCCAGTTTTTAACAAAAAATAAGGCATACAGGAAAAATGGACTGTATGGCTCATTCAAAGGAAGAAAATAAATTTTCTAAAGCCATTCTTGAGGAAGCAGAGAAGTTGAACTCATTAGACAAAATCTTTAAGACAACTGTTTAAACTATGCTCAAAGAGCTAAAGAAAACCAAGATCAAAGAGCTAAAGAAAATCAGGAAAACTATAGATGAACAAAATGAGCATATCAGAAAAGATACATAAACTATAAAAAGGAATCAAACAAAATTTTGAGAGTTGAAAAAGTACAATCACTTGATTTAAAAAAATTCACTAAAGAAGTTCAACATCAGATCTGAGCAAAACCAAGACTCATAAAACTTTAAGAAAGGCTAATTGAAATGATCAAGTCTAATGAGTAGAAACAAAAAGCAATGAAAATAGGCAAGTAAGGCTAAAGAGGTTCGTAGGACACCAGCAAAGAGAACAATACATGCATTGCGGTGGATGCAGAAGGTAGAAAAAATATTTTTTAAGAGAAATTTTTGCTATAGAGTGTGTGCACTCACCAGAGATGGAAAGACAGAGAGGCTAAAAGCAAAAAAAAATCACCCCCAGGGAGGATGGACATGCCACAATCCCTCCTCCTCCATACTCCTCTTGGGATTTGGGGCACACATACACACGAGTCCAACATGAGTTTCAAGCCACCAGGTCTGGGACTCAAACTGCAGTCAAATATGTGGGAGTCCAGCAACATAACCATTATGTCATCTGCTAATCCCAAAAAGAAGAAGATATTACAGATGCTTCTTAGTTTACTTGTGGGTTACATCCTAATAAACCTATCATAAGTCAAAAACTTAAGTTGAAAATTCATTTAACACCCTGATAAACCCATTGTAAATTTAAAAAAAAATAAGTTCAATCATTGGAAGTTGGGGACCAGCTTTATCTGAAGAAACAGTGGACAAAAATTTTCTAAATTTTATGAAGCACAAGAAAACACAAATCTAAAAATCTTACAAATGTCAAGTAGGATAAAACCAAAAAGACTTAGAACAAAACAAATTATAAACTGTCAAAAGCCAAAGACAGAATCTTGAAAGCAGCAAGAAAGAATTGACTCATCACATATTACAGATTCTCAATAAGCTATCAGTTGATTTCCCAACAGACCTTGGAAGACAGAAGGTAGTAAGAAGATATATTTAAAGTACTGAAAGAAAATATGTCAAATGAGAATCCAATATCTAGAAAAACAGTACATCACAAGGAAAGAGGAACTAAGACATTTTCAGATAAAAAACGCTGACAGATTTCATTGCTAATAGACCTTACCTACAAGAAACATCAAAGGAAGTCCTTCACATCAAAATGAAAGCACACTAGACAAACCATGAAGTCACACCAAACTATTTACTATATAGAAAAAAAAGGAAAAATGAAAAAGCCAATATTATTGCACTTTTGATTTGCAGCACTACTTTTTAATTTCTATAGAATTTAAAAGACAAATATATAAAATATAATTAGAAATATATGTTAATGAGCACATGCTATATAAAGATCAATTTGTGACATTGATGACATAAAGTAGGACAATGACAGAATTGTATATGAATAGTTTATGTTTCCAGTTGAAGTTTGTATGAATTCAAATTAGATTGTTATTAATTTAAGATATATGTAACACCTTTGGAACATATAAAAAAATGTATAAAAAGTACACAAAAAAAGAGAAAAAAATGGAAATTTGTCCTTGAAACATTGTATTTAACAATGATTTTTTTGTATTTGACAACAAAAGCAGAGTACCAAAGCAAAATAAGTTGAAATCCATAAAAATTTAAAAATAATGCATAAACAACTGATGTGACAAAATATTTCTAAATAATATTTCTGATATGGAGTTAATATTCAGAATGTATGAAGAACTCTTATAACTCACAACAGCAAAACAACTTAAATGAAAAATGGCCAAAACTTGAAGAGACACTTCTCTAAAGAAATCAGAACAATGACCTAGAATTGCAGTGGAAATATGCTTGCCATCACTAATAATTTGGGAAATGCAAATAAAAGCCACAATAAGCTCCCACTTCACAGGATCAGCAGATGATGTAGTTACATTGCTGGACTCCCACATAGTTGACTGTGGTTCGAGTCCTGAACCTGACGGCTTAAAACTCACGCCTGTGTATGCACGCCCAAAATCCTGAGAGGAGCATGGAGGAGAAGGGATTGCAACGTAGCCACCCCCCCTGAGGGGTTATTTCTAACATCCTATCTCTATGTCTCACCCTATAGCAAAAATATCTTTAAAAAAAGAAGATGCCACTTCACATAAATTATGTAGTCTGTTATAAAAAAAAGAACAAATGTTTGCAAGGATGTAGACAAATTGGTATCTGTGTGTATTATTGGTAGGAATGTATAATGGTGAAGCAACTATGAAAAATATTTTGCCACTTCTTCAAGAAGATAAAAGAGGGGCCAGCAAATGACATAGTGGTTACATCCCTGGACTCCAACATGACCAACCACAGTTTGAGTCCCAGAACCAGTGACTTGAAACTCACGCCAGGTGTGTGTGTGTGTGTGCCTGCCTGGAATCCCAGGAGGAGAACGGAGAAGAAGGAATTGTGGCATGGCCACCCACCCAGGGGTTATTTCTCACTTTTCCTCTCACTGTTTCTCTCTCTCCCTCTCTCAGGTGAGTGCACACACCCTAAGGCAAACACCTCTACAACAACAACAGAAAGAAGTTTAAAAAATTACCATATGATCCAGCAATTTCACTATGACATTGGCCCAAAAGTAGTGAAAACAGAGACTTCAACAGGTATGTCTATAGCCATGTTCATAGCAGCATTATTCACAATAAGCAAAAGGTGGAAGCAACCCACGTGTCCATGAACAGATAAAAGGATTAAAAAAGAAGTGATACATACATAGTATGGCATGTAATTGAATCTAATGTTAATAATAAGAGATAACTAATAATATTATAGAAGAAGAAATGCTACACATTTTGCAAGATGAATAGATGAATGAGCCTTGAGAACATTATTATAAGTTAAAGAAACCAGACAAAAAAGTACAAGTATTGTGTGATTCCCCTTATATGAGGTACCTAGAATAGTCAACTTCATAGTAACAGAAAGTAGATAGTGGTTATCGGAGACTAGAGGAAGCAGGGAATGAAGAGTTATTGTTTAACGTGGGTAGCATTTCAGGAGAAGAAGATGGAAAATGTTCTTGAGGTGAATGATGCCGATGGTAGTACAGCAATGCGAATGTACTTAATGACACAGGACTGTGCACATCAAAACAGTGGTTTTAGAATATGGAATTTTATTGGGAGCAATGGGTGAATTACATGATGAAAATCTGTTCATCAAGAAGACACGGTAATGACAAATGTGGTTGTACTCAGTAATAAAGCTTTGAAGCACATCAAACAAAATACAATATAAATGAAAGGTGTAATATACAAACCCATAAATATAGAAAAGACTTTATCACACCTTTCATAATCACTAATAACAAAATCAATAGAAAAATCAGTAAAGGACATGGCTGACCTAAAAAGCACTATTAATCAACTTGATTTAATATATATTTACCTACCAGTATACCCGACATAAGCACAATAGGCATTATTCACAAATCTACATAAGACATTTACCATAACGTGCTACAATTCAAGTTCCAGCAAATCTGTAAGGACTGAAATTAAATGGGATGAAGTCACTTATCTTTAGACAATTAAATTTTTATTCTTATTTTATTTTATTTTTATTAAAGAATTATTTACTTATTTAATTCCATTTGTTATTATCTTTAAAATTTGACCAGAGAGAGAGAGAGAGAGTGGGGGAAAACGAGAAAGCAAGCCACCAGGTCTAGGACTTGAACTGTGGTAGGCCATACAGGAATCCGGCGCCTTTAACTTTAACCACCATGCCACCTGCCGGTCCAAATTTTTATTTTAATGAAAAGGTAAGTGTGAGACAGAGAGAGAGATAGCTATTTTTTTTCTTTTAAGAGGTTTTTGCTTTAAAGAATGTGTGCTCACTGGAGAGAGAGACAAAGACAGTGAGAAAAAGTGAGAGATCACCCCCCACCACCACCACCGAGGGACGTGGCCACACTGAAATCTTGTCTCCTCCATTTTCCTCCTGAGATCTCGGGCACACATGCACACATGCCTGGCATGATTTTCAAGCCACTGGGTTTGGGACTTGAACTTTGGTCGGTCATAGAATGTGTGTTCACTGGAGAGAGAGACAAAGACAGTGAGAAAAAGTGAGAGATCACCCCCCACCACCACCACCGAGGGACGTGGCCACACTGAAATCTTGTCTCCTCCATTTTCCTCCTGAGATCTCGGGCACACATGCACACATGCCTGGCATGATTTTCAAGCCACTGGGTTTGGGACTTGAACTTTGGTCGGTCATGTGGGAGTCCAGGGACGCAATTGTTATGCCATCCACTGGCCCCACCATAGGCACTTTTGACAAGTTGTTTTTTTGTTTTTTTGGTTTTTTTTTAATAAGAGAGATTTTTGCCATAAGGTGTGTGTGCTTGCCGGAGAGACAGAGAGAGACAGAGAGACAGCGAGAAATCAGCCCCCAGGGTGATGGTCATGCTGCAATCCCTTCTCCTCCATTCTCTTCTCAGGACTTTGGGCACGCATGCACATATGCCCCTCATCAGTTTTAAGTCGCTGGGTCCAGAATTTGAATCGTGGTTGAACACTTGGGAGTCCAGCAATGTAACCATTATGCCATCTGCTGGTCCCATTTGACAAGTCTTACCTTGTCAGGATTGTTCCTGTCCCAGTCTTCCAGTTTAGCTAAGATCACAAGCACATGCCCTGCTTATTTAGGTCAGGCCAGGAATCCAATCTGGGCCTCCATCATTGCCTCAGCCATAGTGTAGCTGTGCCCTCCTCCTGCTTGCACCATGGCTGGGCCCTAAATTAATTTTTTAAAGATGTTTTTCCCTTAGGATGCATGTACTCACCAGGGAGAGAGGAGAGACAGAGAAAGTGACAGGGGAAGTAAGAAATCATCCCCCAGGGGGATGGCCACACCGTATCACTTCTCTTCCATTCTCCTCCTGGGATCTTGGGCACACATGCACACGTGCCTGGTATGAGTTTCAAGCCACTGGGTCCAGGACTGGAACTATATTCAACTACATGGAAGCCCAGTGCCTTAACCACTATGCCACCTATTGGCCCCTATTATCCTTTCTTAAAGTCACCTATTTGTGCTGAGTTTCTCTTTTCTTTTCTTTTCTTTTTTTTTTTTTTTTTGGGAGGGGGGGAGGTTTTTGCTCTAGGGCATGTAGAAAGACAGACAGACACCCCCTACAGGGGATGGCCACGCCGCAATCCCTTCTCCTCTATTCTCCTCTCGGGATCTTGGGCACACACGCACACGTGCCCAGCATAAGTTTAAGCCACCAGATCCAGGGCTCAAACCGTGATCGACTACATGGGAGTCTAGCAACATAGCCATTACGCCAACTGCTGGTCCCCTCAGTTTTTCTTTTTTTAAAAATGTTTTTCTTTTTTCTTTCTTTCTTCTGTGAGTGAGAGAGACAGAGACAGATACACATATGCAGAGAGTATAACCGTCAGCACCCCAAGCAGGATCTTGTCTTTACAGTCCACCCACAGCTTCACTAAGCTCTGAATCATGTCTATACACGTACTCAGGAGAGATAACCAGGGATCAACAAGTGGTGTAGTGGACACGGTGTTGGACTTCCACATGGCTGACCATGGTTTGAGTCTTGGATCCAGTGGCTTGAGGATCATGCTGGGTATGTGTACATGCGTGTCCAAAATCCCAGGAGGAGAATAGAAGAGAAAGGATTATGGCACAGCCATCCCCACTGGAGGGTGGTTTCTCACTTACCCTCTCACTGTCTGTCTCTGGCAAGTACATGTGCCCCATGGCCAATACCTTATAAAGAGAAAGAGAGAGAGAGTAAGATATCCAGATGTGAGCTCTCAGAACCTTCCCAAGTGAATCAGTCTTACAGAGCATCGCAATTCACTACTGTATATCCTCTGGCCTCCAGCTGCTGAAACTTTATTTGCTTTATTTCATATTTCTCTATAGTTTTATTTTCTTGGTGACTACTCTTTATTAATTTTCAAATGCATACTTCATATAGCAAAAGGTATAATTAATCCACTGTTTCAACTTCCTCCACATCACTACAAAAAACTATTTCTTGAGCTCTAGTCAATTCCCTCCTAGGACCTACTGCTACTCTTGTCCACAACCGTAGGCAATACTGCCGCAACCACCATGACGTTTCTTATGCTCTGGGTGTGCTACCTGTGACTCTATTTCAGATGAACTTTTGGTTGTTCAACAGATAATTGATCATGGACAGAAAAAGTAGTTGTAGCGCAAGGGCAAGAAGTCAAATATGGCCTTTGATTAAGCCTTTTTGTAATTTTCTGTTTTGTTACTATTTTCAGCATCTTACTCCTTAATACCCTCTGATAGTAATGCAAAAGAAGAACACAGTATACTTGTAAATCCTCCAATTACTTAAAACTCAGGAGGAAAGCTGTGCTGCGAAACTGATTTTCATGTACACCTCTACTGAGGAAAAATGCATTCTGTGATTAGCATTGCTAAATATATCTTTTTGATCACGTCATGGTTACTGAAATATTTCATACAAAACATAATTGAATGAAATAAAGAATGCACTTCAAAATAGAGACTGTTAACTATGGTCATTATGTTGTGCAATGGATCTTTTAGTTATTTCTCCTAGTGTGGATTCTTTGACCAATATCTCCCTAGCCTCTCTCTCAAGTTCCAGCTACCACTATGCTATTCTCTACTTCTATGGATTTAACTTTTTACAATTCACATAACAGTGAAGTCACATGATATTTGTTTTTATACCTGATTTATTTAATTTAACGTAGTATCCTTTAAATTCATCCATGTTATCACAAATGACAGGATTTTCTGTTTTGTTTTTTTTTTTTAAACTCTGAACAGTATTTCATTGTATATATATATATATATTACATTTTCTTTAGCCATTCATTTTTTGATGGACATTAAGGTTGATTCCATATCTTGGCCATTGTAAATAATATAATGAACATAGAATTGGAAATATCTCTTAAACATACTAATTTCTATATTATATACTTGAAAACCACTAATAGAGTAGATTATAAGTGTTCTCACTAAAAAAATGAGATAATGTATATATTAATTAAGAAACTTGATTTATCCATCCCACAATGTATATATATTTCAAAATATCATGCTACACATGATAAATATATAGCTTTATTTATAAAATTAATTTTTAGAAGAAGAAAGTATAGGAAAATTAACAAAATGGTAGGCATAAACTCCATTGTATCAATATTAAATTTAAATTCACTAAACACTACACTCAAAAAGCAGAGCTATTCCAATGCAAAATACTACATGGTATATATTTCTGTTTATATTCTATATTCAGAAAATGCAACTATAAAGTTGGCAGACAGCAAATTGGTTTTCTAGCTCTATAGAGATAAAAGCAAATTCAGTGTCTGGGAATAGAGAGGGTAATGGTAGTGGTCTGCAGAAGGGCACAAGATAAATTTTTGGAGTGAAGAAAATGTTCTAAAACTGGTGGTGATCATAGTGACACAACTCAAAAATTTACTTAAAAAAAGTCATTGAATTGCACACTCACAATTTTATGGTCTATAACTTATAACCAATAAAGCTATTTTTAACAGTTCATTAAAGGTCTACATTTAGTCATCAGAGAACATCGCTGAAAATCAAGAGGGAAATTTTTAAATGGCCTCCCATTCTACCCTCATCTAATTGTCAAGATCAACATCTAAGGCACAAGCAATTCATGGAATTCATTGTATTACCAATTACTGATTTATTTCTAGTTGATGGCTCATTTGGGTCATACATGCAATTTGCTAATTATGTTGTCAGTACAATTGATGAGCATGGGGCCAGATGGTGACACTCCACAAGGCAATACTACATGAGAATATTCCCAGTTCTAGTCTTAGACATCCCTCAGTATTCTTGCCACATGAGTGTCCATGATCTGGGGTTGGCTGGAGGCTAGGGATGGATTGCAGAATTGAGACCCTATTTGGGATGCTTGCTTTTTTTTTTTTTTTGAGAGGTTTTTTTCGCTATAG
>NW_006208495.1:743645-744523 GCF_000334495.1 Tupaia belangeri chinensis
ACACAAATGCACTATAGTGGAATTAGTACTTCAATTGATATACACATACAACATTTCGTCAGTACATAACTTGCTCATTTATATATGAAGGTGCTATGAGATGAATATTTCCTCTAAAATATATATGATGACACTTAATTACTATTGTGATAGTATTAAGGATCTGGCTTTTAGGGACTGATTAACCAATCAGGTCGGAATCATCATGGATGGGATTAGAACCTAGTTACCAAAAATTATAGTAGATAATTTGTTAATTATACTACATTGCACTGTTTTTATGACTTACAAAACCTTCAGAAATAGTCCATTGAGATCTAATACAAACTTTAATTTAAAAATAGAAGTTTTGAGAGCTAACATCAAATCCATACTTAGCTAGCACACTTTGAAGTATAACTGTCAAATGCTGAACTCTTTGGATCTTATTTACAAGCAGTTAGTTTCTTCATTCCAACTTGTACCCAACCTGATAACAGATACTCTGCAAATTGTTTTACTACTACTATTGCTGCTGCTACTACTATTAATATTATGATATTGCCATTACTAATGCCAATGGCTAATGTTTATTTTGCACTTATTATTACATGGCATTATGCTAAATAGTTTATAAATGTTATTTTCTTTCATTTCTATAGCGACCATCTATTTAAGAAAACTTATTCATCATTTTACAAATAAGAAATCTGAGGTTTAAACTGAAATGTCACTCAACTATATGCATCATAGCTAGACTTCATCTTTTTTAATCCAGACTGCTCTTTTTTAAATTATTTTATTTAACTTTACTATTATTATCATTATTATTTTCCAGTTTGATCAGAGAGACAGAGAGAGAGAGAAAGTGAGAAAGCAAGCCACCAGGTCTGAGACCC
>NW_006208495.1:745027-749043 GCF_000334495.1 Tupaia belangeri chinensis
AATTGAAGTTTTTCAGTTTCAGTTTTATTAGCAGTAGGATGTGGTTGGCAATTTTGTCCCTGAATACTTGTGAAGAATAAGTGACGTGATGTATCAAAAAGCACTAACAACTTACTTGGCACACAATAAGTATTCAGTTGATGTTAGCTCTCCCAACTCCCTATGCGCCTTATTTAAACTCTACTACTGCTTTGACTTGATGCATATAGCAATGTATTCTCGCCATTGCGTATTGTTGTTCTATATTTAAATAATATGCATTGCTTTTTAAATTATTAATATAAACTATGAACATTGAGATAAACTTGGAAAATACTAAAACACATAAAGAAGGGAGTAGAATAAAGCTAGGGCCTCACTATTTGGAGATAATATAAACATTTTAGAGCATTTCCCTGCAAAGATCATACTTAATTAATTTATTATAAATTCACCTACCATATGTACTCATAATAAAAATAACAAAGTAATTTACATGGAAATGTCTCAGTAGAATTCATTTCAAAAAATATATATATTTTTAGCTGTAACACCAAAGGTACAATCCATGGAAAAAAAGAATAAATGGAATCTCATTAAAATTCAAAATTCCGGCTTTGTGAAAGACACTGTCAAAAGAATGAAAAGACAAGCCATAAACAAAAATGATTGCAAAAAACATCCAATAAAGACTGTGTCTAAAATGTACAAAGAATTATTTAAACTCAACATTAGGAAATCAATCTGGAGGTGACTGAAGAATCTGCTCTAAACCCCACCTTCCAGACACTAAAACTCAGACAGAAGAAATTTAAGTCTGAAATGTGCCCTGTTGTGATCAGGGACCAAAGCAACTCAAGAATTTCTGCTCTTGGGACCAGCGGTTGGCGTAATGGCTATGTTGCTGGAGTCCCATGTAGTCGACCGCAGTTTGAGTCCCGGACCGGTTTAAACTCACACCGGGTGCGTGTGTGTGCGTGCCCAAGATCCTGAGAGGAGAATGAAGGAGAAAGGATGGCAGAGTGGCCATCCCCCCAGAAGGTGATTTTTCGCTTTCTGTCTCTCTCTGTCTTTCTGGCATGCATATGCAACCTATAGCTAAAACCTCTAAAAAAGAATTCTGCTCTAAACCCCATGTTCCAGACCCCAAAACTCAGACAGCAGCCATTCAAATCTGAGATGTGCCCTGTCGTGTTCATAGACTAAGGCGACTGAAGAATCACAACTCTAAAACCCCTCTTCCAGACCCCAAAACACAGACGGTTGGAGAAACCTTCTCCAACCAAGTAGCCCAAAGTAAATACATCACCAGATGACTAAAATCCAGAGAAGAGAGACTGCAAAGTAAGCAGCACAGAGAAGTACAGAGTGGCAGAGATTGCAACTCATCTCTTCCCACATGCCTCTGAACTCTCAGTTGAAACCCTTCAGCTCAGCCCAGATGTACCTATTCCCTAGAAATTGTGAAGCCTTTGTAATATCTGATTCCAAAGTAAAAAACTCAGGTTGCTTGGTAAGCATCAGGGAGATGGAACTGCAGAGAGATTGCAGATCACCTCCTCCCACATACCTCTGAACACTCAGAATTAAATCCAAGAAGTTAGGAAGAAACATATAACATATAAAATTACCAGAAACCACTGCAGAGGTATAAGAAATATGAGAAACCAGGACCAGCAGTTAGTGTAATGGCTATGTCGCTGGATTCCCATGTAGTCAACCACGGTTCGAGTCCTGGACCCAGTGGCTTAAACTCATGCCGGGCGCGTGTGCATGCGTGCCTAAGATCCTGAGAGGAGAATGGAGGAGAAGGGATTGCAGTGTGGCCATCCCCCTGGGGGAGGTGATTTCTCGTTTTCTGTCTCTCTTTCTCTTTCTGTCTGTCTGGCGAGTACACACACCCTATAGCAAAAACCTCTCCAAAAAAAAAAAAAAAAGAAAAATGAGAAACCAAGAAAATATCTCTCCCCCAAGGGAAAAGAACATCTCTTCATCATCCACGGACAGTACAATGGAACTTGTGGAAACATCCAATAAAGAATTCAGAATATTCACAATGACAAAACTAAACGAGATGCAAGAAATTAGAGATAATGAACTCCAGAAGGTACAAGAGAAAAGACACAATGAGTTCTAGAAGCTCAGGAAGTTCTTCCACGATTTGAAAGAAGAAATACACTCCATTAAAAAGAATCAAACGGAGCTGTTAGAGATGAAGGCTGTAATACAGGAAATCAAAATCTCCCTGGAAAGCATTAAAAGCAGAAAATTGAATCTCGGATGTTGAAGACAAAACCTTTGACCTAGAAAACATTGCCAAAAAACTGAGAAAATAACCCCCCCAAATGAGCATAATATATGAGAAATACTAGATACCAGTAAGCACCCAAACATCCAGATAATCGTTATCCCAGAAAGTGGAGAAACTAATAAGGGCATTGATAATCTATTCCATGAAATCTTGGAAGAAAACTGTCCAAACCTAGAGGGGCATTCAAATATCCAGAGCCAAGAAATACAAAGGACTCCACATAGAATCAACCCAAGAAGATTCTCTCCACAGCACATCATACCCAAATTGGTCAAAACCACAGACAAAGACAAGATATTAAAACTGGCAAGAGGGAAACGTCAGGTTACTTACAAAGGTTATCATCCTATGAGTCTAACATTGGACCTCTCATTGGAAACAATGCAAATAAGGAAAGAATGGAAAAATATGTTCTAAGTGTTACATGAAAAAACAATTTCAACTCAGAATACTATATCCAGCAAGATTATCCTTCTTATGGAAAGAAAAATAAAAACATTCTCAGACAAACAAAACCTGAAAAAATTAACCAACACCAGGCCAGCTTTTCAAGAAGTTCTGAAGGGAGTGCTATACCAGGAAAACTGAAAACAAACAGTAATAAGAGAACAAAAAGTAACTAAGAAAATGACCAACTTAATGGTAGACACAAGTCCAGAAATATCAATAATGTAATTGAATGTTAACTTCCAGGATTTAAACGGAAAATTCCGACCACAGAAACATTGCAAACTCAACAGAAGAGAGATTAATTACATGAGACTGAACTGTTGAAATAGAATTTTATGACTTTTGACTAAAACACTACTGATTTTCTTCTATGTTTTGTCTTCCAGATGTAAGGATTTTTGCTTTCTTTTGAACTATTGATAGGTTTAGCAATTTGTTAATTTTTTTCTTAAATTGAAACGTAAACTTTTCTCCCTTCCTGACCCCTCTGGAATTGGAAAATATTTGTGAGTATTCTTATTTTGTGGCAGAAGGGTTATTTGCGTAAGTTCAATAATACCTGTTGCCTTGCATCAGAAATTGTAAGTGCTTGTTATTGCCAGGGTGTGGACTGGAATGTTGTATCTGAAGATATGACCAGAAAGCTATGGAACTAAGGTAGATCTCAAGAAAGCCAAGAGAAGCTCTTGGAAAGATTGCCTAGCACCATAAAAAGTTCTGCCTGCAGAGAGGACGAGAAACTATATGAAAGAATTTGTATCATAAAATAATCTGGTCTTTTCTGGCTCAGCATTGTAATCAGTAGAGATTGCAAAAAAGCAGTCACAGCCAGAGGATTACCTTGAGGAAGACTTCGAAGGAAGAAAAAGAGATGGATCTTTGCTGGCAGACGGTAAACCACAGAATACTTGGTAGGCAGGGCTGATTGGGAAGGTTCATGTGTGAATTGTGAGCTGGGTGTTTGCTTTTTGACAGTTTGAGTAGTTGACATGTAAATATTTTGTCAAAAATATTTAAAACCATTCTGTCTCTGTTATAGAGTCACAAAATTATAAGAAATATTTTGAAAGTTATCTTTCAAATTTAGTTTTTTGAAATTTCAAAAGTTGTTTATTAACTGTCAAGAAGTATGGAGTATTAAAAATAATAATTATAATAAATGAAATTAAATAATTTTTTTTAAAAAAAGAGGGCTGGCTGATGATGTGGTGGTTTGGGTGCTGGACTCCCACATGGCTGAACACAGTTTGAGTCTTGGACCTGCTGGCTTTCATTC
>NW_006208495.1:750552-754710 GCF_000334495.1 Tupaia belangeri chinensis
GGGATGGTCATGCTGCAATCCCTTCTCCTCCATTCTCCTCTCGGGAACTTGGGCACACACGTACACGCGCCCGGCGTGAGTTTTAAGTCACTGGGTCCGGGACGAGAACCATGGTCGACTACGTGGGAGTCCAGCGACATAGCCATTATGCTAACTGCTGGCTCCCTAAATAATTCTTTAATAAATAAATAAATAAATAAAGGTAAATAAAATAAATAATCCTTAAAAAATGAGTTCACCTCATGAAAGAAAATATACAGATGTCAGAGGCTAGATGGAGGTACAGTGATAAAATGTATCAGTCTGTGAGGCTGAGTCACATGCAAAAGTTTCCAGATTCCATCTGGAGACCTCTCTACTTACAACAGAAATGTACATGCTCATGATCCAGAGCAGGTTAAAGTTGCAGATTGATCATGACCTGCTGGGAGTGTTATCTATCTGTCTCTCTCACCAATGAATAAGTAAACTTTTTAAAAAGATAGATGAGAGGCAATATAAAAATATGCTCCACATCATATGTCATCAGGGAAATGCAAAATAAAATGAGATACCACTACACACTTATTCAAAACCCAGAACACCAAATGCTTGCATGTGGAGCCAGAGGAACTGGATGTGGAGCCAGAGCAACTCTCAATCATTGCTGGTAGGGATGCACGATGACACAAACGCTGTGGAAGACAGTTTGGTGTTTTCCTTACAAAACCAAACATACTCTTACCACACAACCTAGCAAACATGCTCTTCGGTATTTTCCCAAGGAAGCTGAACACTAATTTTCACACAAAAATCTGAGCAAAGATGTTAATAGTGGTTTTATTCATAATTTCTAAAACTTGGTAGGAACCATGAAGTCCTTCTGTAAATGAATGCGGAAATAAACGTGGTATATCCAGACAATAGAATATTATTCAGCACTAAAAATGAATGAGGTATCAAGGCATGAAAGATACATAGCAAATGTAGAATGTGTGCATATTACTAAGTGCAATAAATAAGCCAATTGGAAAAGGCTAAATACTATATGGTTCCAACTACATGATATTCTAGAAAAGGCAAAGCTATGCAGATAGTAAAAAGATCAGTGTTGGGACCAGCAGTTAGCGTAATGGCTATGTGGCTGGACTCCCATGCAGTCGACCGCGGTTCGCGTCCCGGACCCGGTGGCTTAGAACTCACGCCGGGTGCGTGTGCGTGCGTGCCTAAGATCCCGAGAGGAGAATGGAGGAGAAGGGATTGCGGTGTGGCCATCCCCCCTGGGGGGTGATTTCTCGCTTTCTGTCTCTCTGTCTCTCTCTGTCTGTCTGGCGAGCACACGTGCCCTATAGCAAAAACCTCTCAAAAAAAAGACAAAAAAAAAGATCAGTGTTTGCCTGGGGTGAAAAGGAGGACAAACAGGCAGAGCACTGAGGTTCCTAGAGAATGAACCTGTTCTGTGCGATACTGTAATGGTGGATACATGCCATTATACATTTGTCCAAACTCAGAGGATGCACACAAAGAGTGAACTCTATTGTATATAATATGGACCCTGAGTAATAATTACATATCAATTAAGTTCATCAGTTGTAACAAATGTATCACTCTGATGTTGGATTTTGATAGTGGGGGAGGTTATGCATGGGTGGAAGCAGGAGGTAATGGCGAATCTTTGAACCTTATGCTCAATTTTAGTGTGGACCTAAAATTGCATTAAAAATTAAAGCATATAAAAATAGCAAATACAAAGAACTACAAAATTTTGAAAATGCTGAGAGGAGAGAAGTTAACCATTATGTATGGTTAAACTATACATAATCTTTTATTCTTTTTCTTTAGTCACATACCATACTCAACATAACAGGAATCTTACCACCCCGATGTCCAAAATATATTTAGATTCAGTTCTCGTTTCTACATCTCTCTGTCTATCTTCTAATAGAAATCTTCATAATCTCTTACCTGGATTACTACATAGTCTTTTACATGGACTTCTGGATTCTGCTTTCACCCTCTGAAAATTCCTTCTACAATCAGTAGCCCTAGGAATTTCCTTAAAAAATAGAAATTCATGTCTTCTCATTCCTCATCCTCAAAACCTCCAGTGACTTTCCACTGCACTTAGAAATAATACAGAATATCTGACTATCTGATTGCTGGAATAGCAGATTGCCTATACAATAGAATAAACTCAGCAGTAAAAAGGAATGAACTATTAATTCATGCAACAATGTGGATGAAGTCCATGGCATCATATAATGTTATTAAATTGCAGCTCATTGTAATAACTACAGGTTTCATTGTATGAAAATAATGCAACTTGATATATATCAATTGATATATAATTATTACTCAGCTTTATCCCCTGCCCCTCTAAGACCTCACCCTGATTCACTCACCCTAGCATGTATTGTATTTTATCTACAATAGTCTTTTATTTTTAACTTTCTCTTTTTTTGTTTCTTATTTATCATACGTACCAGTATCATTGTTGTTTGTGCCCTTGTTCTCTTTACCTGAAACTCTTCATCCCAGAATCTTCACTGAGCTGGTCATTTCTTATCATTAAAGTCTCAGCTCAATGTTACTCATTTTAATGTCTCTTGCCACCTCACTATCAATCTCTGTTACCTCTGTCTTATTTGCTTGTTTTTGTTTTTGTTTTTTTGGAGAGGTTTTCGTTATAGGGCACGTGCACTAGCCAGACAGACAGAGAGAGACAGACAGACAGAAAGCGAGAAATCACCCCCCAGAGGGGATGGCCACGCCGCAATCCCTTCTCCTCCATTCTCCTCTCGGGATCTTGGGCACGCATGCACATGCGCCTGGTGTGAGTTTTAAGCCACCGGGTCCAGGACGCGAACCGCGGTTGACCACGTGGGAGTCCAGCGACATAGCCATTACGCTAACTGCTGGTTCCCTTATTTGCTTGTTTTGATTTTGATTTTTTTGCCACTTAAACTTTTGTTTATTTATTTGCTAACTTCTAGGCTTGTACCCCTGAGACGGGGGTAGAAAGTGGGAGACAGAAACCAGGCCAACCTTGAAAACAAGGCTTCACTGAGAAAAAGTATGGTTGGAAAACAGATGCGAAAAAGCAGAGTCCAGGTGAACCCTGATAATAACACTTCAGAGGGAGGAAGAGACCATAAGGATCCTGTCCACTAGAGTATATAGCACCTTCGCGGTCATGCATAGTCACACATGCTCATTAGAGCCAGAAATGACCTATAATGAACCTTTTCTTCATTAGCACTGTAGGAGGAGATCTTGGGAGGAGATCGTGCATGCCACCAACACATATTCTATGCGCAAGTACGTTCAGCTAAAGAGCACAAGCACAAATGAGCACTCTTACAGGGATCTTCAAGACCACTGCTAAGCCCTAAAAATTCAACCCCGTTGATGAATATGCATGAATAGAGAGATTCTAATGGGCACTTACTTCTGGAGCAATCCACTCTAACAGTGGAGTGTATTCTTACCTTTTCTCAGAAAACTTTCTCTGTTTTGCAATGTGACTCATGCTTCAATTCTTTCCTGAGATGAAGTCAACAACCTGAGAGACCCTCAACCCAGTGACACTCTCTACAATAGTCTAAGCTCTTGGAGAACAAATACCGTTTTTTGTCATGCCCACTTGTTTTTAGAGCAGTAACAAAGATACACATGGATGAGTGAATCCTCAGTTTAATTGTAAACTAGTTTAATTTCTCTGAAGGGACATTTTATACTATCTATGAAAACAAAAGGAACATATCTTTTGGCCTAGGAATCTGATGACTACATATTTTTTCACCATAATATTCTTCCATATATATAAAAATAAATGCATAGAATGTTACATAATATTTACAATAGTAAAATCAAAAATAAAACTGTACATTATATAAGTATACATTGAGATTAAGAAGATTGTTTGGAACCAGCAGTTAGCGTAATGGCTATGTCGCTGGACTCCCATGTAGTCGAACGAGGTTCGCGTCCTGGACCCGGTGGCTTAAAAAACTCACGGCGGGCGCGTGTGCGTGCATGCCCAAGATCCCGAGAGGAGAATGGAGGAGAAGGGATTGCGGCGTGGCCACCTCCCCTGGGGGGTGATTTCTCGCTTTCTGTCTCTCTGTCTCTGTCTGTCTGGCAAGCGCATGCGCCCTATAGCAAAAACCTCTCAAAAAA
>NW_006208495.1:755598-764658 GCF_000334495.1 Tupaia belangeri chinensis
AGAGGAGAATGGAGGAGAAGGGATTGCGGCGTGGCCACCTCCCCTGGGGGGTGATTTCTCGCTTTCTGTCTCTCTGTCTCTGTCTGTCTGGCGAGCGCATGCGCCCTATAGCAAAAACCTCTCAAAAAAAAAAAAAAAAGAAAAGAAAATTGCTTTAGTTTCACACAATGAAACCTGTAGTTTTTAAAATGAGCTACAATTCAATAACATTATATAATGCCATGGACTTCATCCACATTGTTGCATGTATTAACAGTTCATTCCTTTTTACTGCTGAGTTTAGTGTATTGTGAAGGCAATCCAGTATTCTGTATACCATCTCTTCATAAACATTTGCGTTGTTTCCCGTTTTTAGCTATTACAAGTGGAACTGTATACCATTCTGCATGGACACATACATATATTTTGGCACATATACTTATTTTCTGGCAGGATAGGCAAGAAAACATTGAATAGTGCTTTCGTATAGGGCTAGAAGCTGGAGTCAGAAAGAGAAACACACATTTCATTGCTTATATAATTATAATATTTTTACCATATGCATATATTTTATGCCTAACAGTTAAAATAACACATCTATTGTCTTAGGATATGATCATTAAACTGCTGAAATTGGTCAGTCACAGATCATTTGCTTTTTGTTTACCTTGCTCAATTTTGTTTCTAATAGCTTCCTTATTTTTCTTAAAACGCTTAAGTTGTCAACAGAGCAGATCTCTGAAATTAAACGATAATCAACCTTCATATTGACTTACCGGGTTCATGCTTTTGGATGCTTATCTTTTACATTTTATCAATAAATGCCTTGTTTCACTTATTGTAATTACTAGAAATTAAACACAATGTGATCTACATTTACAATAATTAAAAAGCAAAATTTACCTTTCTGTATAGTGTCAAGGTACAATGTTGTCTACATAGCTATTGATTGGTTACCGAAAAGGTTTTGAGAAATGCATGTTCTTCAGTTAAAATCACGTTATATTTAAATCTAATTTCAATCATTTAACATGTATTCAGTAAGTGTTTATTAGCAACTTTCTACATGTCAGAAATTATACTAAAACTTATTTTCTATTCTTAATATTCTATATTTCTTATTTATTTATTTATTTATTTATTTATTTTATGGTTTGGACCAAGGATAGATAAAAACAATATTTCAGTACAATCTTGAATGTGCTCTGGTAGTTATAGGATATGAAAAATGAGATTCCAAAATGTGATTTTAATTGGGTCAGGTCCTCTCCAGTTTATATAATTTCATGGCATAAACAGAATTTTCCTGTGAAAGTTAGTAATACATGATTATAAATAAATTATAATGCAAATTGGCATTTTAGTTATAATACTTCACATTGATTATTTTTTATATAAGCAAATTTATGTGATTAAAAACACTTTCACGTGCATTTTCTTTTACAATTGTGTGACAATAGGAGAAAAGCTCAGTGATGCTTTTATTTTGCTTCATAGCAAAGGGGCAACCAAGTTACATTTACATGAAAATAACAACTAAAGAAAGAAACCATGTGAAGGTACAAAACAAAAGTTTTGCCAACTTTCAGTTTGTTTATTTTAAAGTAGTTGTGATCATTGCTTTAGAGACTCTTTCGAGTTTCTGAGTTTTGAAAATCACATTAACTACTGACTTTTCTTTAGGCAAATCGAAAAAGGACTTGGACTGCTACTCATGCACATGATAATTAAATGTTGATTGGATTCTTTTTCATGATTTCTCTTTTCTCTGGAAGATGTACATGGGAGAAATTTCCAACCATTTGATCTACCCTAGACTTTTTTAGTCCTAATATTTTCTGTTATATTTGAGTACTTATAATATTTGGGGACATCTATAGTTATACTAGATCTAAATATAGACAAAATAACTAGAATCAAACACTTTTTAAACTAAGTTTTAAGTTGATTTGCTTGATCAAATTCATTACTAACTGAGATAACCAGAACATTTTAAAGTCTTAATTAAAATGTCTAAATTTATGATTTTTTTTCTATAGGTTTGTTTCTCAAACCTAAGAATAACCATAATGCATTCGAAAAATAAAAACGAAAATCTTATGATGTCCCATTTCTAAAGAAATTTCATCACTGACCTCAAGAGGAATACGTTTGAAACATTATTCAATACTACTCTTGGTCTAAAAGCAAGACCCTGCCTATGATTAGAGTCCCAGACTGGAGGCTTCAAAATCACATCAGGCCTGTGTGCATGTGTGCCCCAGATCCCAGGAAAGAGATGGAGGAGAAGGGATTGCAGTGTGACTATCCTCCATGGGAAGGATTCTCACTTTCCCTTTCACTGACTCTGTTTCTCTCTGGTGAGAGCACGTGCCCTAAGGCAAAAACGTCTACAAAAAAAAATAAAAGCGAGACCCTCTAATTATGACTTTGAAAAGTCACTAGGCTCTCTGGGTCACACTTTCCTCATCTGCAAATTGAAATGTCAAAAGGACAATGAATGACTCATTTCTTAAGGGTTTTTCTTTTCTATTGCTTTTGTAACAAATTATCTCATACTTAGTGACTTAAACAACATGGCAGTTGAACAACATACTGAGACTGTCTAAAGAGCTAGGTATTATATTGGGTTATCAGAAAAGTCATGATGTATTTTTTCTGTTTTTCTATGCAAAAATGCTTCAGGACATTTTTTTTTTTGGTAGAGATTTTCGCTATAGGGCGCGTGTGCTCGCCAGACAGACACAGAGAGACAGAGAAACAGAAAGCGAGAAATCACCCCCCGGGTGGATGGTCACGCCGCAATCCCTTCTCCTCTATTCTCCTCTCAGGATCTTGGGCACGCACGCACACGCGCCCGGGTGCCACCGGGAACGGGATGCGAACCACGGTCGACTACGTGGGAGTCCAGCGACATAGCCATTATGCTAACTGCTTGTTCCATGCTTCAAGACTTTTTAGACAGCCTAATTGCATGTGCCAGCTGGGAGGCTGAAGGAGAGAAATCATCAAATGGCAAGACCTTGTCTTGAAAAAAGAAAAAAACAAAAGCAAAGAGAAAGGCTCTTTCCATTGATCAGGAGTCCATGCATGGCATTGCTGTGTCATCTGTTCAGGTTTCATCAGTCTGAAATCAAGGCATTGACCCGAGCTGTGTCTCATCTGATACTTAGCATCCTCTTCCTAGCGCAGTGATTGCTAGTCCCCTTCAGTTGATTATGGCTATTTTCGTGCTAACTATTGCCTTCTCACATCTTAGAGGCCACTGCAGTTTTTCACCACATGGTGCCCACAAACCATGCTGTTTAAAACAATGCTGTTTACTTTCTTCCTGGCCAGCAGAAGGATATCTCTGCCATTTTTTCCTCTTCAGTCTGCTAGGAGGTAGCCTAATATGATCGTAACCTAATTGCAGAAATGATCTTCACATAACCATGGAGTATATAAGCTAATGTAAGTAAAGAGAGACTATGCTATCATATTCACATGGCTATCAATATACAAACCTAGGGGATTGTATCTGGTGTATACACCAGTGAGGAGGAATCTTAGCAGCCACCTTAAGATTCTGCCTTTTGGGACCAGCAGTTAACGTAATGGCTATGTATGTCACTGGACTCCCACGTAGTCGACCGCGGTTTGCGTCCTGGACCTGATGGCTTAAAACTGACACTGGGCGCGTGTGCGTGCATGCCCAAGATCCCGAGAGGAGAATGGAGGAGAAGGGATTGCGGCGTGGCAATCCCCGCTGGGGGGTGATTTCTCGCTTTCTGTCTCTCTCTGTCTGTCTGGCGAGCAGTGCACGCACCGTATAGCAAAGACCTCTAAAAAAAGAAAAAAAAAAGATTCTGCCTTTTACTGGTTCAAAGTAATTTATTTTCAATTCATTAAAGTTTAATTTTCTCCCTACTTTGAAAATATATTGAACATGACATCATTACTTCTTATTTCTAAATTTCCAGAGAAAAAGAGCTATCATTTTATGCAGGGTTTTCACTAGATATGTTTGTGAAGAGTAAATTGTTCAAATATCCATTTGTCCATACTTTAATAAAGGAAGTTTCACATTCCCTCAAAACTTGCTTTTTTAACTTAAATTTATATTTTTAATTGACAAAGGTTAAGTTGGTTATGCAATCTCTAAAAGATTAAAGACAAAATAGCAATAGCATGGGCTGTAGAATCAACAAATAACTCAAGTACAGTTCTGGTTTAAACATTAGTAAATTACTTTCTTTACATGTTCTATTCATTTTTGCTAAAACTCAGTCCCCTTACTCCAAACATGAAGAAATAATACTTACCTCTCAGATTTGCTGTGAGAATAAAATGACAATAACTGTGAAAGCTTTTGTTAAACTCTGCTGTTTGTCATAGACACTCAGCAAACCAATACTTGCTATCTTACTTCTACCAGTCATTCAGAGGTGGGGGACACTGCAACTTGTTGAGTTTGCATATAAACAATTAGTTTTCATTAGCTCAACTTTGAAAACGGTTACACAAAGCAGATTTTTGTAGGAAGTTTAGTCCCTAACTGATATAAAATCAAAATCTCTATTAGTGTAGACTTGACTCTACCATGTTTGAAATTTGAAAATGCTTTAATGCTTTAACAAAAAGGAGATAGTGTACATATATATTTATATATTGGAAAACTATAAAGTGCATTCCTAAAGCCTAGAAAAATAATGAATTTTCTCTTGCAAAGAGAGAGGTTATATTACGTGTCAGAATGAAATAATTGATCTTTCCTCTACCTTGCCATTATTATCCAAATCATAGAACAAAGAAGTAAAAACCTTTTCATAGTGCATCTCCAAGAAAAGAGAACATAATTATAAAAATAATGACTGTTTCTCTGAAAGATGTTTTGTTCTGAATTATGAAATACTATTAATAACTTAAAAGAGCAGAGATATTATCAATTTAATTTAACTTTTTGATTATCTATAAAATTAAAATCTTATTGTACATTAGCAGTATGTACCATTTAGTATTCTGATAACTCAGTGGGTCAAATTGTTATCACTTACTAAATGTCATTTTAATTTAGTTTCTTTCATGGTACAAGACTTCATGAGGCTCAATTTTCTTATTTTCATAATTTAATTTTAGTATTTTATGACACACAGAAAAACCATCTCCTCAGTAACTAATTAATGTTTCTCTTCTCAAACTTATGTGTATATATCTTATTCAATAAAAGCAAAATGATTAATTACTGCCAACTATTAATGATTTCTCTAGTGATCAGAAAAATGTTAAGAGTTTTACTTGCTATACTGGTTTGGGAAAAAGGAGGGAAAAGCTACATACATCTCATTCTGCATTAAAATATCTCATGTAGGGACCAGCAGATGGTGTAATGGTTATGTTGCTGGACTCCCACATGGTCGACTGTGGTTCAAGTCCCAGATCTGGTAATTTAAAACTTACACTGGGTGCATGTGTGTCTGTGCCCAAAATCCAGAAAGGAGAATGGAGGAGAAGGGATTGCAGCATGGCCATCCCCCAGGAGGTGATTTCTCACTCTCTGTCTCTCTGGCCAGTGGGCGTGCCCTATACAAAACAAACTGACAAAAAACCCTAGGAAAAAAAAAAAAAAAGCTCATGTAATTTTCAATTTTGTTTAACATTTGGTTTGTATTTGTTACCCATATATTTCTTCTATCTCTAGAAATGTGTTAGTGGCTTTTGTTCTCTCTCCATTAAGTATATCGATTCCACATTTAGAGTCGCAATACATAGGGCAAATATTGCAATAAAACACATGTGAGAAATTCACCGTAAGCATCTTTACTCTCTACTTGCAAAAACATATCATGGCATCAAGGTACAGAAAATTTAGTCCTTTGCCAACTTAAGATAAATACAATCTCTTTAAGATTTCTCTTTTTAGTACAAAAAGAGTATTATAGTTCAAGAATATCATGGGCACTGCAGGACTCAGCAGGATCAAGGAAGTGGGGAGAGTGAGCTACTCTGGAGGGAAGTGACCAAGGCTCCTGCTCTGACACTCCCACTGGCTTGTCCTGACCACCCAGGCTTGTGCTTTCAGACCTCTCCTACCCCACATCCTAGCTTTTGTCTTTCTGAGTTCCATGGGCTAGTGCAGGACTCAGCAGGACTAGAGAAGCCAGAAGAGCAAACTGTTTTAGAGGGTCTGGACCGGGGACTAGGCTCTGACTCTCCCACCAGAGCATCCTGACCTTCCAGGATTACTTTTTTTCTTTTCTTTTTTTTTAAAGAGATATTTGGCATAGGGCATGTGCACTTGGGGGGGAGAGAGTGTGACAGTGAGAGAGAAAGTGAGAAATCACCCCTCAGAGGGATGGCCTTGCAGCAATCCCTTCTTCTCCATTATCCTCCTGGGATACTGGGCATACACACACATGCGCCCAGTGTGAGTTTCAAGCTACCAGGTCCAAGATTCAGACTTGAACTGCAGTAGTCCATGTGGCAGTCCTGCGACATAACCACTATGCCATCTGCTGGCCCCTCCCAGATTTGATTTTTGCAATAGGGTGTGTGCACTCTCTGGAGTGACAGAAAGAGAGAGAGAGAGACAGAAAGTTAGAAATACCCACCACCCCTGGAGGAATGGCTAAGCTGCAATCCCTTCTCCTTTCTCTTCTTGGGATTTTGGGCACCTTTGCACACACGTTCTTTGTGAGTTTTAAGCTGCCGAGTCCAGTACTCAAACTACAGAGGACTACATGGGAGTCTAGCCATTGTGCATTTGCTGGTCCCCTCAGATTTAATTATAAATTCCAGTGTTTTCAGGCCTGTGCACCCTGCTCTGTGTACAAGTGACTCATGCTCCTTCCCATAGTTAAGTCTCCCCAGTGTAGCCCTAGGTGAATCTGGTCCTGAGAGGCTGGAAGAGGAAACATACACAAACACCCTCCTCTGATTGGAAGATATAGCCCTCCACCAAAAATACATTGCTCCCCTTGTTGACACTATAGAATTTACTCTAAGATAAAGAGGGTGCCCCGAAGAAGCATGTTCTTTGCCAGATGACTAGAAATCATTGCAGAAACACAAGAAATATGAGAAACAAGAAAATATATCTCCCTCAAGGGAATACAACAATTCTTCATTAACCATAGACAGTGGAAAATAATCTACAGAAATATCAGAAGAGGAATTCAGAATATTCATAGTGACAAAACTCACTGAGATGTAAGAGAAAACACACAATCAACACAGGAGATGAGGATATCATTCCACAACTTGAAGGAGTATCTCATAAAGAGATAGAGACCTTAAAAGAGAATAAGACAGAACCTCTGGAGATGAAGACTATAATACAGGAAATCAAAAGCTCCCTCAAAAATATTAATAGCAGATTAGACCACACAGAAGATAGAATCTCTGATCTGAAAGACAAAACAACTGATTTAAAAAAACAAAAAGAATGAAAGCATAATCAAAAAAAATGCAGACAACATACAGGAATACTAGATACCATTAAATACCCAATATCTAAATAATATGTATTCCAGAAATTGAAAAAATCTGACAAGAACATTTAAAAAATTCATTCCAGAAAATACATGCAGAAAACTTTCCAAACCTAGAGAAACATTCAGACATCCAGACCCAAGAAATACAAAGAGCCTAAAGACAATCAACCTTAGAATATCCTCTCCATGGCACATCATAGCCAGATTAGTCAAAGCCAAAGACACAGACAGATTTTAAAAATGGCAAGAGAGAAATGTCAAGTTACTTACAAAGTTTATCTTATTAGTCTAACATTGAACCTCTCAACTGAAACATTGTAAGCAAGGAAAGAAGGGAAGACATATTTGAAATGCTAAAAGCAAAACAATTTCAACTAAGAATACTGTACATGGCAGAATTTTCCTTCAAATGGAAAAAACAAATAAAATCATTCTCTAATAAAAACTGAAAGCATTCACCAACACTAGACCAGTTCTTCAAGAAGTACTGAAAAGACTACTATATCAGGAAAACTAAAGAGAGACAAACAGAAATAAGAAAACAAAAAATACCAAAAAATCTGCTAACAAAATAGCACAAATTAGTCTGCAAATATCAGTAATAACGTTGAATGTTAATGGATTAAACTTTCTAATTAAGACACAGACTGGCTAAATTGAGGAAAACACAGGATCTCTCTATATACTCCTCATGAGAAACACATCTCACTGATAAAGATATAAGTAAAACTGAAAGTAAAGGGCTAGAAGAAGATATTCCATGCAACTAGAAACAAACAAACAAACAAAAGGCTAGAGTTGTGATACTGATATCAGACAAAACAAACTTCAAGACAAAAGTTATGTCTCTTCTTACAGAGAAGGACACTATAAAATTATAAACTTTATAAATTTTTTTAAAATTTAAATTTGTTTACGTTCATTCACTATACATCATTATAGCATACAAAATGAGATTTTCCATCCAGAATATGCTATATATATTGGCTCGATCAAGCACATCAGCATATGTGTTATTGTCAACAAATAATTTTCCATTTCTTGTTTATTGTATATTTTGCTTTTTTTCCCATCCTTGTTCCCTATCTTTCACCCTCTGCCATCTCCCACCCTCTCCCCACACTGTCTCTGGTATCCATGGTTGGTTTCTACGCCTTTTTCCCCCCCAACATTTTATTAATTCACTAAAGATCTTAGTTAATCTAAATATTTTGAATAGCAAGCACAGCTGATATATACATATCCATGAACACAAGTCTGACTTTAGGCATAAACCTCAGAGAGTAGAATGAATACACTATAAAGTAGCACCTAGCTGGGGCTACATAGCTTACTGCAGTCATCAGATAGGTATTTTTTAATGCATTTTGTTTAATTTCAAGAAAAACTATTTTTGTGTTTTTTTTTCTCTGAACCTTCTTTTTTTTTTTTGAGAGGTTTTCACTATAGGGCACGTGCGCTTGCCAGACAGACAGAGAGAGAGACATAGAGACAGAAAGCAGGAATCACTCCCCAAGGGGGATGGTCACGCTGCAATCCCTTCTCCTCCATTCTCCTCTCAGGATCTTGGGCACGCACGCACACGCGCCCTGCGTGAGTTTTAAGCCAC
>NW_006208495.1:765419-768545 GCF_000334495.1 Tupaia belangeri chinensis
AGTTCAGTCTAGTATTCTTAATCTATCTTCTGTTGTGGTTCGAGCTTCCTGATTGAATTCTGGGATATAATACTCAGCTCCATACTTGTCCCTATGATTAAATTGAACGTTTTCTTAGTTTTTGAACTCTTATTTCTGTATGTCTGTATTTAATTTTCTTGATATAGCACTCCCTTCAGAGCTTCTTGGTGATCTGGTCTGGTGCTAGTAAATTCTTTCAGGTTTTGTTTGTCTGAGAATGTTCTTGTCTTTTCTTCCCATATGAAGGATAATCTTGTCGGGTATAGTATAGGACACTATATAGCTTTAAAGGGGCTAATTAACCAAGAAGATATAGCACATAAATATCTATGCACCCAACACTGGAGCACCCAAATATGTGAAAGAAATACTGCTAGTTCTAAAGGAAGTGATAGAGAGAGACTATAACAGGGGGATCTCAATATCCCCCTGTCTCCTCTGGACAGGTCACCTAGACAAAAAATAAATGAAGAGAAACAGGATCTAACCAAAACCATAAATCCAATGGACTTGACAGACATCTATAGAGCATTTCACCCAAGAACCACAAAATAAACATTCTTATCACCCCCACATGGAACATTTTCAAAGATTGACGATATGATAGGGCATAAAACAAGCCTTTACAATTTCCAAAGTATAGAAACTATATCCATTGTCTTTCTGACCACAGTGGAATTAAAACTTCAAATTAACTGTAGAAAGGACCCTCAGAATTACTCAAGCACATGGAAACAAAACAACATACTCCTGAATGACTTCACAATCACTAAAGAAATTAAGACTGAAGTCAAAAGATTCAATAAAACCAATGATAATGAGCACACGAGCTTCCAGAACCTATGGGACACAGTGAAAACAATCATAAGAAGGAAGTTCATAGCAATTGGTGCTCACAAGAAAAAATTTGGAAAGGTGACAAATAGACAACAAACACATCTCAAGCAACTGCTAAAACAACAGAAAACCCCCCAAAACATACGAGGAGAAAAGAAATAACAAAAATTCAAGCAAAAATAAGTGAAATAGAGAATAAAAGAAATATACAGAAAATAAATAAAACCAAAAGTTGGTTCTTTGAGAAGATTAACAAAAATGACATGCCATTAGTGAGACTAATGAAGAAGAACAGAGCAAGAAACCAGATAAGTAAAATCAGCAAAGAATCAGGCAATATTACAACAGACATAACAGAAATACAAACGATCATGAGAGAATACTATGAGTGATTATATGGAAATAAACAGGAAAACCTAGATGAGATGAATAAATTTCTGGACACATGTAATGTACCAAGACCGAATCAAGGAGACTTAGAAAGCCTGAATAGACCAATAACAAACAATGAGATTGAATCGCTAATGAAGTCTCCCAACAAAGAAAAGCCCAGATCTGAATGACTTCACAGCCCACTTCTACAAAACTTTCAAAGAAGAGTTAGCCCCAATTCTACTCAGACTATTTGTAAAAATGAAGGAACTCTCTCAAATTCATTCTATGAAGCCTGCATCACCCAGATCCCTAAAACAGACAAAGGAATAACAAAAAAAGAAAACTACAGACGAATATCGCTGATTAATACAGATGCAGAAGTTCTCAACAAGATACTAGCAAATTGTATTCAACAACACATTAAAAAGATTACACACCATGACCAAGAAGGCTTTACTGCAGTGATGCAAATGTGATTCAATATCTGCAAAACAATAAATGTAATACATCATATTAACAGAAGAAAAGAGAAAAACCATATGATTACATCAACTGAGGTGGGAAAAGCTTTTGATAAAATAACAATAGTCCCTTAGGATTAACGCTCTCAGAAAAACTGACATAGAAGGGCCATTTCTCAAAACAAGAAAAGCTGTATATGACCAGCCCATAGCTAACATCAGAGTGAATGGGGAAAAGCTGAGAGCTTTTCCTCTATAAACAGGAACGAGACAAGGCTGCCCATTATCTCCACTTCTACGCAACATAGTACTGGAAGTCTTAACCAATGCAATAGTACAAGAGAGTAAAATAGAAGGCATCCAAATGGGAAAAGAAGAATCTAAATCATCTCTATTTGCAGGTGACATGATTATATACATAGAAAATCCAAAAGATACCACAAAAAAAAAGCCTCCTGAAAGTAATAAATGAATACAATAAAGTTTCAGTATGCAAAATCAACATACAAAAATCTAGCATTTATAGAAACATTTTTATAAACCAACAATGAACAGACTGAGGTATACTTGAAGACAGTAATTCCATTTACAATAGCCACAAAAAAATATAAAATTCCTTTAAATAAACTTAACCAACAAAGTGAAAGACCTCTACCAGGAAAGCTGTGAAAAACTTAACAAAAGAAATAGAAAATTATATAATAAAGTGGAAAGACATCCCATGTTTTGGAATCAAAATGTCAAATATACCCAAATTAATTTACAAATTTAATACAATTCCAATCAAATTACCAGAGATATTCATCACAGAAATAGAAAAAAAAATCATAAAATTCGTCTGGAATCCTGTAAGGCCCAGTATCACCAATGCAATACTGTCCAAAAAATAATAATAATAATAAAGTAGGAGGCATCCCACTTCCTGACCTCAAAATATATTACAAAGCTGTGCTAATCAAAACAGCGTGGCACTGGCACAAAAATAGGCAGGTAGACCAGTGGAACAGAATAGAGAATCTAGAAATAACTCCCAAAACCCGTAGCCAGCTAATTTTTGACCAAGGGTACTAGACAATCCACTGTGGAAAAGAAAGTATCTTCAGCAAATGGTGCTAAATAAAACAGAATATTCACCTGCAGAAAAATGAAATCTGACCCCTATTGCTCAACATTAACAAAAATCAAGGGACCAGCAGTTTGCATAATGGCTATGTCACTGGACTCCCATGTAGTCCACCATGGTTCGAGTCCTGGACCCAGTGGCTTAAATTCACGCCAAGTGCATGTGTGCACATGCCCAAGATCCCCAGAAGAGAATGGAGGAGAAGGGATTGTGACATGGCCATATCCCTGAGGGGTGGTTTCTCGCTTTCTGTCTCTTTCTGTCTTTCTGGAGAGTGCATGTGCCCTATAGCAAAAACCTCTAAAAAAA
>NW_006208495.1:768645-772287 GCF_000334495.1 Tupaia belangeri chinensis
AGAGGAGGGAAAGACTTCTTAAATAAGACTCCCAAAGGCAATCATCCTGAAAATAGAAAAGTTGGACTACATCAGAATAAAAAGTTTCTGCACAACAAAGGAAACAATAATAAAAGTGAAGAAACAACCCTCAGTGGGAGGATATATTTGCAAACTATGCCTTAGATAAGAGACAGATAACCAGAATATACAGAGAACTCTAGCAGCTTACCTGAAAATAAATAAAATAAAATAAAATAAAATAGAATGGACAAAAAGCTTATAAAGAAAGTCTCGACATCTCTTATTATGAGGGAAATGCAAATCAAAATCACAATGTGATTCCATTTAACCCCAGATTCTAAAAATTTTTAAAATGAGGGACTGGCGGGTTTTGTAGTGCTTAAGGGCGCTGGACTCCTACATGGCTGAGTGTGGTACAAGTCCTGGACTTGGTGTCTTGTTTCTCACTCTCACTCTGTCCCTCTTTAATCAGAATTAGATAACTTAAGTTAAATAAAATAATTCTTCAAAAATATTTTAAATTAAAAAATGGTAAGTGCTGGCAAGATTGTGGTGAAAAGAGAACTCTCCTACACTGTCAGTAAGAATGAAAACGAGTAGAACCACTGTGCAGAACCATATGGAAGTTTCTCAAAAACCTACAAATAGAACCACCATATGACCCTGTAATTCCACTCCTGGGTGTCTACCCAAAGGATAGGAATACACAAAGTTTGAAAAACACTTGAACATCCATGTTTATTGCATCATTATTCACAATTGTTAAGGCATTGAATCAACCCAAATGTCAAAGAAAATATGAATGAATTGAAAAAGTATGGCGCATATACGCTATGGAATACTACTCAACCATAAAAAATAATGAGACCCTGACATTTTCTACAAGTGGACAAATACAGAAGATTAAATGTTAAGTGACAGAAACTAGACTATGAAAGACAGGCATTGTGTCTCCTCCCTTAATATATACCGAATGTCTTCATTCTATGTCAGAAACGGAAAGATTGGAGGGTAAAATGGCAGGGAGGGCAACTGTGGATGCTAGAGACACTATCAGAGGGGGTAGGTGGTGGGAGGTGCTAGGATGGGGAAAAAAGAAAGAAGCATTTAACAGACACAAAAATGAAAATTATCTGTTGGTGATAATGTTTTTAGTAATATCATTGACTTGACTGATAAGCACTGTATTTCTGCTGAGGAAAATAATTTTGTACACTGTAAACATGTACAGTGATTAAATTCCTTATATTTTAAAAGTGTAAAAAAAGGAGACTATCAAAAAAAAAAGGAGACTATCAGGAGCATCTCTCTAGGTTAGAAGATGCAATACTAAATCATAATTTTTTTTTTTGATATTTTGAAGTAGATAAAATCTTTAATCTTATATTCTTTTGGAATGTACTATTTTGGTAGAAACACTTGCAATTCATCTAATTTACAGATATGACTTGTGAAGTGCATTCTTGACATTAGATTGGCTTTTATGTTTAAGCTTCGTTATTGACTCATTTCAGTGAAATGTGTCATTTTAAAAATTGGAAACTGATAGTTGGTGATCTCTTTTTTGGGGAAAAAAAGGTCAAAAAAATGAGAAGATTCTTTTAAATTCATAATACTAAATCCAGAAATGTCATAAGAAACTTTTATAACACAGTTCCCATTGGAGTAGGGCATTTCTTGGCCAAGATAATAATCTCAGTTATATTAATAACTGCTCAATATTGAACACCATTTAAAATGCCTACTCTTGGCCACATTTACAACTTCAAACAAGTACCTATCCTAGATTTTTTTTTTTTTTAAAAGGATACCACTGCCAATTTGAAAAGAGGACTGGGATATGATAAGTGAAACAAAAGATACTTATTTGGGCTAGGGCTTACCATCAGTTGCCCAGGTGACAAGACTTGTGGTTGCCCAGAAATGCACTCATTGGAATGGTGGTCAAATAGGTATTATGAATTGTTAGTCATAGCTGTTTTAATAAATAATACTGTGATAAGCATTGTAGTACATTTATTCTTACTTCCTGTTTTATGTTTTGTTTTAGGCTGAATGGCAATAAGACCACCGGGTCAAATAAATGTGTACTTTTAAATTTTACTAGATGTTTGAAAATTACTTTCTCCAATGGGTCTAGAAATGCACATTGTACTCAGCATTACATAAGAAATGTTCTTAAGGTTTTTATATTACTGGATCTAATATTTAAACATTGTTTTGCAATCATTTGAGTTAATAAATGTAGTATATTGCCTTTTGCATATCTAAGTAAAAGCACTTTAGGTTGAAAGGGATAGGTGTCAAATTCAAGTTGCTGAAGACAGAAATGAGAATCAACTGGATCATATAAGAGAAATATGCAGGGGGCAGCTATTGAGGCAAGAGTAGATGCAGATGATGTAATAATATCTCACAAACTTGGCTTTTTTCCTGCTCTTGGGTCTGTAGTTTTATGAGTTCGGCTTCGTTCCTGCTCTTGGGTCTGTAGTTTTATGAGTTGGCCTCAATCTCATGCAGGTTTAAAAATTATCTTTTATCTACTGCATTAATTCTCAAGTATAATTATTTCTCTTTGAACATGTTTTATATCCACATTCACAACAGTTATTTAGATCATTCTATATGTTACTGGTCTTAGTCCCAGTGTCCGTCATTTTATAACGTGACTGTATCACTGTTCTCTCTTAATTTTGCTTCATCCTTTCCTCAGTTCCAATATGCTTTCAAATAACATTTTTCTAGACTCATTTATGAACACCATGCTGTCTAAAATGTATACTAAGCATCTTCGAAAAGTTTTTGATAAGTGCGTAATATTAAAACATTGTGCATGGGGACCAGCAGAGGGAAAATGCTTACATTGCTGCACTCCCACGTAGTTGACTGCCGGTCGAGTCCCTGACCCGGCAGCTTAAAACTCACGCCAGGCGCATGTGCGTGCGTGCCCAAGATCCTGAGAGGAAAATGGAGGAGAAGGGATTGTGATATGGCCATTCTCCCTGTGGCTGATTTTTCACTTTCTGTCTCTCTATCTCTATCTCTCTGGCGAGCACACATACCCTATAGCAAAAATCTCTCTCTAAAAAACAAAACAAAACAAAACAAAATAACTGCATGAATTTCAAAAGTTTTTGGACCAAATTAAACTTGTACTTTAATTCCATTCTCCCACAAACTTTTTGAAGACCCCTCATATCTGATGGTGTCCTATTATCTTCATATAGAGAAAATAGTTGACTTGTTTTAAAATCTTACAGTGTGATCTTTTTCCCTAAATCTCAAAAATTGATACATTAGTATCTAGCATTTTCTGATTGCACAGAAAAAAAAAAAGAGAGATGAATACTATTTGTTTTCTTTTAGGTAACCACATTAATTGCATAAAAGTGTACCATGCTCTTCCTTTATCCTTCAAATTTTAATATTTTGCCTTTATTATTGCCAATGTTAAGTAGAGAATTATTTTCAATAACTGCCTTAAACAAGTGTTTTGTCAACTCAGGAAATGATTGTACTGTATCTTTTTTTAAGATTAATTATGCCTCCTTTTGTTGTGTTCTTTTCTTGTAGCATGTCATGTTTCTGTAACTTAGCTATGTTCCCTTTGGTCTTTTTTTTTGGGGGGGGGCGGTGGGG
>NW_006208495.1:772345-780175 GCF_000334495.1 Tupaia belangeri chinensis
AGAAAGCGAGAAATCAATCCCCAGGGGGGATGGCCACGCCGCAATCCCTTCTCCTCCATTCTCCTCTCGGGATCTTGGGCACACATGCATATGTGCCTGGCGTGAGTTTAAGCCACCGGATCCAGGATTCAAACTATGGTCCACTACATGGGAGTCCAACGACATAGCCGTTATACCAACTGCTTGTCCTCCCCTTTGGTCTTCTTATCTATGATTTTTTTCTGCATGGTTTTTATCTTTATTTTCCTTATTTCTCTCATCATTTTTGTTTCTTGGTCTTTTTTTGCTTGAATTTGCCAAGTGTTCTTATATAGCCTCTAAATATAAATTCAATTTTTATACTGTTTTATAGCTTTATTAATTCTGCTCTTGTGTTTTTCTTTTTCTATTCTTTCTTTATCATGTCCCATTGCTTTTTATATCAACATATTCTCTTTTACATTTCTATATTCTACTTTCGAAATCTGTTTTTCTTTTAGCTATTTTGAAGGTGACTTTTTTTTACTAAAAATTTCTTTTACATTCTAAAAGAAATTTCCTGATCTTAACTATTTTTTCTTGTACTATTGTCACCTTATTTTCTTGACTATTCTCTCACATGTACATAAGACAAAATCTCTCCGGATTGAAATTTTGCAATAGACGGTGTGGGTATACTTTAGGTGGATTCCCTTTCCACGTGTTATGGGCAAACCTCACGCATATAAAATCTGCAGGTATAGGTCAAGTTTATGTGGAGAATTTTCAGTCCAGATCTTGGAGTACAATATACTTTTCTGATATTTGAACTATGAAAATACATAATTTAAAGCAAGCAATATTATCAAAGAGATATATTTCTTTTTCCCTGTGTACAAGAGCATTAATATGACTGTCTCAAAACTATCGCCCATTTTTAGCACCAAATTTAGTGCTAAGTATAGATTCTGGGTTTCAAATTTAAGGAATAAATAATGGAGCTATTAGAAAGTAGCTTACTGACCTTGTTCAGCTTGTCTTTCATTGCCAAAGTATATTAGCATACCCTAGATAAATTGTTTTGTTTGTATTTGCTCTCTCTTTCCTTTTTTTTTTTTTTTAAATTTGTCATTTATCTTTTTCTTTGGGAAAGATGTAAACAGTTTTCATTAACTTTTCCTGAAACTTAATTTTATATCTCATTGTAAGTTTTTGTATTTCCTTGGTCTTCATAGCAGTTTCATTTGGAAAAAAAGGGACTGCAGAGCGAATTATTCCCTTACCTCATGAAACTTGTATGGCATCCTGATAATGTCAAATAAAATTAATTGTAGTCAGGAGAGAAAATTTTGTTATATACCTTCTCCAAAAACAGAGTTGACAAGAATTCACTGTAAAAGGTATTGTCAGTCAATTTTTGGAAAAAAAAAAGATCTTCAAGGATTTAACTCAATATGCATAACTTAAAGAAAACTTCATGTGGGGAACAATCTATCTTTGCCATTGAATTGTATTCATAACAAGCATCCAGAAATAGTATAACAAGTATGGTGAACATAAATTTAATGATATTTAAACACATGAAAGTATTTTGAAAAATATGTGCTCTTTGCATTGAATAATTTAAATGACTGCAGCATATAAAAGTATAATTGTTTCATTTTATATTTAATTGGTATATTAGGTTATTTTGATTCTGAACTCCTGTACCAGATGTTCATTACAAAAGTGTAATATATTCTGATGAATATATTGTCAAAAGTCTTCGATAATTCATTTGTATTAGCAGCATAGGACTACGCTGACATTTCCCCAGGGTACATTGCGTGAGGTTAAGCAGGATAAATGTCACAGTTAGTAATGTTGTTAAGACAAAGCTCTTGTAGTAAAACTACATATTAGTTCCCTGCTTTATGGCCCTGAAAAGTAACTTTAGAAATAGGCTTCTGTTTTAAATGATGCATTGTATCTGGAAGAATAAAATAAAGGGACAAAATTGTAACTCTTAGATGAACCTGCTCCCTGCTGGGATATTTGTAAGGAGTAATGATAATAGACATAAAGGATATTTGAAAGGAATAATAATAATAGACATAAAGTCAATTGATACATATCATTGACACTATACTTTCAGGGAAAAGAATAAAACACACCTCATAGATATGTAACGCTATCTAGTCCAGACAAAGCAAATAAATTAGAAGGAAGATAATTTTGACATTTGAAATGTTCATTCCCTAATTTTTATCTGATGGTGTGCTTTCTTAATGCATGGGAATGTCTTTTATATGATAGTATACACTTTACTTGCTCTTTACTTATATCCGAATGTCTATGAAAGAATGTATTAACAGTTTGTTCTTTCATTAAGTGAAATAACATTTTTTTTTATGGAGAGGTTTTTGCTATAGGGCACGTGCGCTCGCCAGAAAGACCAGAGAGAGACAGAGAGGTAGAAAGTGAGAAATCCCCCTCCAGGTGGGGATGGCCATGCCGCAATCCCTTCTCCTTCATTCTCCTCTTGGGATCTTGGGCATGCACACACGCGCCCGGCGTGAGTTTAAGCCACCAGGTCTGGGACTCAACCCACATTTGGCTACATGAGAGTTCAGCGACATAGCCGTTACGCTAACTGCTGCTCCCTCGTGAAATAACATTTTAAAGCTAGAAATAATAATAATGTTTCCCACAACTATTGCTAGAAAACTATTCTAGAACTTAGATAAAGTTATCAAAAATTCACATTAGACCGTATCAGTGGGTCTGCTCTAATTGATGAAAAATTTGCATTAATTTAGAATCACTCAATATAACCATTGTTTTCTGAGTTCATACACAGTAAAAGTAAATAAATTCTATGTATAACTTTGAAACAATTTCAAGGTAGGTGATATTTTGTTTTACTATATTCGCTGAGCCTCCTGTACCCAGTAATTTAATAAAAAGATTAGGAAATACTTTTCTCTATATAAGTGGCTCCTAACATACAAAGGAATATATACATACATATTTTTATTTTTTAAATTTGCTATAAGGAGTGTGCATTCACCAGAGAGAGATCAGGGCTGGGATTGGGTGGGGGGAGCAGTGAAAAAGCATCTCCAAGAGGCATGGCCAAGCCACAACCTCTTTTCCTCCATTTCTCTCTCCTTTTGGGATTTTGGGAATGCACAAGCACATGTTCAGCATGTTTTTCAAGCCACTAGGTCTGGGACTCAAACCACGTAGTTGGTCTGTGGGATCCAGTTGCCTCAACCATCGTGCCACCTAGCTGGCCCACACACATATTTTAAAAATAGCTCTTAGAAATTAAAACTCTTTGGACCCAGTTAAAAACATTAGTGAGAAATTAAACAATTTTTATCTTTGAAAGTTTGGTATGATGAAGAGTGAGAAGACAACAGGGCAATGGATAATGGTTTTGAGTTCATACTCTCTTCTGAACTGTCCACAGGTATGGATTAGCTGGTTTTCAACACTCATTTTCCTCTTCCTATAATGACTAATTTTTCTGGCCAGGCTAACTAACTACATTTCTCAGACTTGCTTGCCAATAAGGCTCTGTATGTACTTTGGGCTGCACCAATTGGAAGTTCTCATGTGAGAACTAGAAGACAAAAGTCTGGCATACATAATGCATTTCCTGCTACTTCCGTTTCTTTTCACAGTCATAATCATTAAGATAACTAGGCCTTTTCCTCAAAAACATCAGCAGAGTTTCCATGATCCTGCCCCAAATTCTGTGAGGTACAGAGCAAGTAGGGAATACATTTTTTGCTGGAGTGTCTACTACCAGTTTTGCTCACGCCTTTTAGCTAGCTGTCAGGTGGCTGCTTTCTGATCACTGAATCAAAGCTCAGGGAACCAATAGTTGTAATGGCTGTGTTCTTGTGGAGTAAGCTCTATGGTGGGGTTCTTTTTATTTTTACTTTTAAAATAATTATCCAGAGGGCACAGAAAGACAGAGTGAAAGTGAGAGGAAGAGGGAGAAAGCACCTCCTTCCAATGGGGTGTGATCGTGCCCTCAATGTCTTTTCCATTTTTCCACTGTCAGGATTTTGGGCACATATGTAAATGCACCTGGTGGCATTTTCAAGGCGCTGGGGTCAGGAGTCAGCCTGTAGTCAGCCTTGTGGTATCCAGCTCCCTTAACCACTAGGCCACGTTGTCAGTCCTATGGTGGTGCTCTGACAATCATTCATGGGGATCTAGCCTAAAGCCTGATCCCACAACACCTATCTTAAATTTGCTTCATATGGTTGATATTGTTTCTGTGATCTGCAACAGAATTCTAACACACTGTTGAACTCCATCATCTTTTCTTAAAAAAATGTAGCATTCTTGGGGCCGGCAGGTGGTGTGGTGGTTAAGGGTACTGGACTCCCAAACGTTTGACATCAGTTCGAGTCCTGCACTGGGTGACTTTCTCTTTCTCTCTCTCCTCTCCCTCTCTCTCTCTCTCTTTCTCTCTCATGCACACTCTGTCCTTCTCTGGTCAAATTAAAATAAATAAATAAATAAATAAATAAAGTTAAATTTAAAAAAATAATTCTAAAAACAAATGTGACATTCTCACTGAAGCTCGGTCTCTTATTTCTGTCAAGAAAGGTGTTATCCTCTCTTGCCATTTATGGCAAAAGATAGTTTGTAGAAAAAACTATAAATTTCATAACAGTGAATTCTTAATATAACCAGTTTCTCAAGTAACCCATATGTGTATTACTAATTACTAACATTTTTAAATATCTTTGTATTTCTTTCAATATCTTTGTATTTTAGATCTCTTGGAATAACTGACTATGAAAGACTAGTAAAGTCAGTAAAGTAATACTATTCTGTATCTGCTTTGAATGCTCTTCTTTTAGTTTTAAGGGGTTATTTCCTTATCTCAGCATTCTGAAAGTTCATTGTTAAAATATATAAACCCATGGTTTCCAATTTTTACTGTTTGATCATTCATTTTTTCAGTCTTTTTATTCTAGGAAATGGCTTTTTTCTCCCATCATCTAAAATTCAATCCTTCCCTAGCTTTAAGCACATATACAAGAGCTCTTCAAAAAGTTCATAAAAGGGATCACCAGGTAGCGTAATGGCTATGTCGCTGGACTCCCACGTAGTTGACCGCGGTTCACATCCCGGACCCGGTGGCTTAAACTCACGCCGGGTGCGTGTGCGCACGCGCCCAAGATCCCGAGAGGAGAATGGAGGAGAAGGGATTGCGGCCTGGCCATCCCCCCTGGGTGTTGATTTCTCGCTTTCTGTCTCTCTGTCTATCTGGCGAGCGCACGTACCCTATAGCAAAAACCTCTTAAAAAAAATTTCATAAAAAATGTATATTACATAAAAACTATTCATGTGTTTCAAAAGCTATTTTGTACCAAAATAAACCTATACTTTAATTCCATTTTTCTTTGAACTATTTGAAGTCCATTTTTGCTGATTCAAAAATGTATATGTTTTGCACAGGACTCTCCCTTAATCACCAGACTTAAAGATTCAGTCGCCTACTCACTATCTTCAATTGTATATCTAATAGATATATCCATCAAAGTCAACATGTCCAGAACTCAAAAAATTTATGTAACAGTGTTTTACCATATAATTCTTCCACCCTGAAATTGTGACTTCTTTCTCTCAAAACTACATCTAAATCAGTCAAGCAATCATACCGAAAAAAAAAAAAAAAAAACTTCAAACTATTTTTGAAACAATAACTTTTAACCACTTCCACTGGTTCCACACTGGTCCAAACATTCTCATCTAAAATTGCAATGATTGCAGTAGACTTGCTAACTATAATTTGGTCCTTGCTCCTTACAGTTGATTCTATAAACTACCAGGGTTCATTTTTGAAGCAGAAAACAAGTTAGACTGAAAACATTCACTAAAAGATTACCATTTTAAGTATAGTCATGTAACTAAGAACATTTCAGTTAACAGCAGTGCACGTATGTGATGGTGGTTTCATAAGATTATAATGGAGCTGAGACATTCCTATCTCCCAGTAACTTGTTAGACATTAGGACATAGTCATAATGTCATAGCACAATGTACTTCTCACGTGTTTATGATGATGCTGGTGTAAACAAATCTATTGTGCTTCCAGCCATATAAAACTATAGTCATATGCAATTGTGTATGGTATACAATACTTGATAATCATAATAAATGACCATATCACTTGTCTATGTATTTAATATACTACACTTTTTATAGTTATTTTAGGGTATACTCCTACTTAGGTCTGACAAACACTTACTGTGAAGCAGTATGCCTCGCACATCTTGCATTTTTCGTTTCTCTTGATTGCATTATCTCATGTGGTTTTGTTCATCATGGCCCTTCCAGTGGGACAAGATGTGGAGGAGCAAGACTCATATTGATGGTTCTTACTCTGTGCGGGCATAGGTTAATGCGTGTGTCTGTCTCAGTTTTTAGAAAAAAGTTTAAAAAGCTTAAAAAAATTAAAATTTGAAAAGTTACAGAATAATGATATATAGAAGAAAATATTCTGTACAGCTTTACAATGTATTTATGTTTTAAGTGTTATTACAAAAGAGCAAAATGTTTCAAAAAATTAAAAAGTTGATAAAGTAAAAAGTTAAAGTTAGCTAAGGTTAATTTACTATTGAAGAAAAAAATTTATAAACTCAGTGTAGCCTAAGTGTACAATGTTGACAAAGTCTACCATAGTGACAGTAATGTCCTCGGTTTTCACATTCACTCACTAACCAACTCAGAGCAACTTCCAGTTCTGCAAGTTACATTCATGGTGAGTAACCTATCCAGGTGTGCCATATTTTATCTTTTAGATCATACTTTTCCCATTTAAATACACAAACACCACTGTGTTATAACTGTCTACATTGTTCAGTATACTAACACACTATATAGGATTGCAGTCGGGGGCAACAGGCTATACTATATAGGCTAGGTGCATAGCACTTTTACCATCTAAGCTTGTATAAGTACGCTCTATGTTGATGTTTCCACAATGACAACGTCACATAGCAACTAAGTTCTCAGAATACGTCCCTGTGGTTGGGAAGAAGATTCTTCCAATGGCTGCCGAGAAGTAGTGATTTCAGGGAAAAAGAGAAATGAAGATTTTCGACTAAAAATTCAGCCTCCTGCCCCCAAAGTCGAGTGGTAGGGAGCCCCTCTAGCCTTCTCTCTGTCTCTGTCTCTGTCTCTGTCTCTCTCTCGGACTCTCTGTTTTTGCATTTTTTTGTAATTTTTCCTTTTTAAAAGTTTTTAAGGTAAAATGTTCTCTTGGCTTTCAGACCCTCCTTTATCTTGCTAATAATCCCCTTCCCCTTCCCCTCCAGGAGAGGCAAGGAGCAGGCCTTCAGAAAAAGACTCCTCTGTGGCTGCTGAGAACTAGTGATTTTGTGCAGTGCACTTGCGTGCCATGCGTTTTTTTTTTTTGATTTTTTTTTTTCTTAAAGAAAACAATTTTTTGGGTTTTTTTCTTTCTTTTCTGTTTCTTTGTGTTTTTCCCTCCCTCACTCTCTTTTCCCCTTTCTTTTTCTTTTATCTCATCACTCTGCTCTTCAATCTCCATTCACTCTGTTTCTAGATAGATCTAAGGGAACCATAGTCAAAGATCCAAATACTACTAGGGTCAACATATTCCTCAATACCCAATGAATCTGCTGCAAAAAGAAATAAAAATGGAATGGCAAAGAGAGTCCAGATCACCTACTTCTGCACACTCCTGAATGCTCAGATTGAACTGCAAGAATTAGGAAGAAACATACTATCCATTAGGTGACTAGAAATCACCACAGGGCCACAAGAAATATGGGAAATCAAGAAAATACCTCTCCTCCAAGGGAAAAGAATAACTCCTCTTCATCCACAGACAGTTCA
>NW_006208495.1:780754-807819 GCF_000334495.1 Tupaia belangeri chinensis
TTATGGTGTGGCCATCCCCCCTGGGGATTGATTTCTCGCTTTCTGTCTCTCAGTCTCTCTCTGTCTGTCTGGTGAGTGCACGCACCCTATAGCAAAAACTTCTCCAAAAAAAAAAAAATTTAAGAAAACTTTCCAAACCTGGAGAGACACTCAAAGATCCAGTCCTAAGAAATACAAAAGACCCCAAATAGAATCAATCCAAGAAGATCTTCTCCAAGACACAGTATAGCCAGATTGACCAAAACCACAAAGACAAGATACTAAGATTGGCAAGAGAAAAACGTTAGGTTACCTACAAAAGATATCATATCAGGCTAACAGCAGACCTTTCATCAGAAACAATGTGAGTGAGCAAAGAATGGGAAAATATATTCAAAGTGTTAAGGGAAAAGCAATTTCAACCAAGAATAATGTACCCGGCAAGATTATCCTTCATATGGGAAGAAAAGACAAGAACATTCTCAGATAAACAAAACCTGAAAGAATTTACCAACATCACACCAGATGTCCAAGAAGTTCTCAAGGGGGTGCTATCCCAGGAAAATTAAATACAGACACACAAAAATAAGAATTCAAAAACTAAGAAAGTGGCCAACTTAATCATAGGGACAAGTCTGGAGCTGAATATTATATCAGGAAGATTGAACCACAACAGAAGATAAAGTACATGAGACTGAACTGGTGAAATAAAATGTTATGACTTTTTACTAAAACATTGTTGATTTTCTTCTAGATTTTGTTTTCCCGTTTTAAGGATTTTTGTTTTGTTTTGAGGTGTCGATAGGTTCATGTACCTACTATTTGAACAGAATCTTAACCTGTTTCCTGGATTTAAGTTTTAAGCAAAGTTCCTTAGCATTTCTAATAATTTATTAAAGTTAAAACTGCTTTTCTTGAAGTTAAAAAAATTTTTAAAATATCTATTTAATGACCATAGTAAGCTATATAGCATCAGCTAGGTGCTACCTTATAGTATATTTATTCTACTCAGAGTTTCGCGCCTGAAGTCAGACATGAATTCACAGATATGTATATACCAGCTGAACTTGTTATTGAAAGTAGTTAGATTATTTAAGAAATTTTGTGAATCAATAAAATGTGTGTGTGGAGGAAAGGAATGGAAAAGAACTGTAAACACCAGAGATAGTGTGTGATTTGACACTTTCCCCTGCTTGTCTCTCTCTGGCAAGAGCACACATCCTATAGAAAAAAATCTGAAAAGCAACAAACAAACACAAATCAAAAATGAATTCAACTTTCATTCACATTTTCAAAAAATGTCTTGATTATGTTGTATGAAATATATCCTAATGCAGTTTTGCACTTAAGGTATTGCAAACATGCTTATGTATCATGAAAAATCATTTTAAACTTAAAGTACTATTTTAAATGGCTTCATGATATTTTATTTTGTGAATGTATTAAGCCTTGCTCAGGTCATCCTCCACTGTTGGACTTTTAGGTCATTTCTAGTTTTACACTGTTACAAAAGCATGTTGTACTGAATGCACTTGATGAATTCGACAAGCAGCCTTTATAACTTTTCAAGAAAAATTCTAGAAATGTGGAAATACTACATTTTCAAATAAGGAAGATTTGAAAACCGCAATTATTAAGCAAAAAATATTATTACTGTTATACTATAAATAAAAAATTTACTATAAATGTATGATAAAGTACAGGTGTATGTTTCTATCAGTCCCTTTTTCACGAAGACATATGTAATGAAGTAATACGGCAGGCCTTTTGAACACCTTTGACCAATAAAATACATAAAAAATTAAAGTGGCATGCTGATTGGGGTGCCGGACTCCCACATGGCCGACCACGGTTCAAGTCCCAGAGCTGACGGCTTGCTTTCTACATTTTTCTCTCTCTCGGTCTCTCTCTGGTGAGCACATATTGCCCTACAGAAAATTTTAAAGTATGTATAATAAATTAATGAATAATTCTTAAATAAAAATACATCTTAAGGGAAAAAAAAAAAGTGACACTCTGTCAGTCCTGAACTTGTCTTTAAGGAGATTGACAATATGTTTCATGTCTCTGGAAGCCAGTTACCATGTAAGACACATGACTTCATTGAGACTGCCATACTATAAGAAATCCAATCCTCCTGGTAAAGCTATTGAAGATAAGATGTTGTATAGAGGCACTAAGGAACAGCACGGTGCAGACTTGTGCATGAAGAAAACCTCTTGGAAGTAGATCTGCCAGTAGCTCCAGCTAACAGCACATGCATCAGAGACGGTAGCTCAACTGAGTCCTTCCTTAAATTCTTGAAAGGTGAAATCACGGACAGGGCCACTAATTATATTGGAGTGGCATATTCTGGTCTCCTCCATTCGTTTATCTTACTCCGCATAAGAGTAACAGTTCTGTACAGCCATTCTGTCATCATTGATAAGTTACCAGACAAGTCAACTCAAAACTTTAACTGGAGAATATATTTGTAAGTTAACAGGACTGTGACATTTTTCAGCAATTTAATTTGGCAGAGGTAGAGGCAGATCAGGTTTTAAGTGTCTGAGGACCACATTTCTCCCAGTTTCTGTTACATCTATTACAGTCTTTCATCAAAGATGAGGCCAATATGAATGAACTAGTTATATTAAAATTTTTTGTTATGCTTCTTGTCCCTTGAGTAGAATCTTACATAGAAGCCCTGCTATTATTTGTTCTTCTATCTTATTTTCTTTTATTCTGATGTAATCAACTGCTTTGCCAGTGTTAATGCATAATATAAAATAAGGTATGAAATACAATTTAAAAAATTTTACCAATAGAGTAAAATATTAACGTGTGAAAGCACTCCAATTAATGGTTTTATGAATCAAAATGAACTATATTACATATTTAATTAGAAAAAGATAAAAAACATTGTATATGTATATGCTTTTAAAGTCAGTCTATGATTTTTCTCTCTACACCATAGTACTCACATGTCTACACATTTTCTTTTCTCACATTCTTATAAAATATACTTTCTGATGTGTTATTCTTTTCTTCAAGACATAGCTCCCACTCTTTGTGAGACTAGATATGATAGAGTAATGTAAATGCATTTCAGCTGCTTTATTTTGGTAATGAGAAGGGAGTTTGATTTTTGTTTGTTTGTTTGTTGTTTAAGTGCCTTCTGTTTGATGAGACTCAACCCTCAGTTCATGGAAGTTGCTAATTAACTACCATGCCTATATTCACAGATTTAATTTGTTTTCAGTATTTGAAAATCAACTTTTCCTTCTAAATTTATTAGAAGCAATAGTATGTACCTCTTTCTATTTTCCTTAGAAAGCAAGCAATATTAGAATGACTAAGAATAAAAAAAACAAGGGTCAGCAGGTGGCATGGTGGTTAAGAGTGCTGGACTCCCACACAACCACCTGCGGTTGGCAGACCTGGTGGCTTCCTTTCTCACTTTCCTTCGCTCGCTCTTTCTTATCCACTCTGTCCATCTCTCATCAAATTCAAGTAAATAAATAAAGTTAAATAAAATAATTCTTTGAAAAAAAAATGAAAAACAACAATAGAAAGTGTACTTACTCCTTTCCTCTGGTGCAATTGGCACAGAAACCTAAAGTAAAGAGAGAGTGATGCATAAAACAATCTGGGGAGGAATTTGAAGACATCAGGAATGGATTTACCTGACTACATGATATATGATGCAACTGCAGAATCTGAAAATCAAAGTGATAGTTCTTGGTCTGGTAGCAGCTTATTTAAAACACAATGTGTTCCTTCCTCACCTAAGTGGAGGCACAGGAACCCAATACAAAAATTTCTTTATTCACTTGGAAGTGAGAAAGAAGATTCATCAAATGACTCATCTTTTGAACAAAACCCATTGACTTTAAAAGCTGTTATTGAACGATTCAAGAAAAGGAAACAAACAAAAAAAGGAAATACAGCCAACCAGAAGACCAAGGGCAAGACCAAAAGGAAGGAGAAACACCAAAGGTCACAAATAGATAAAAAATGAGTTATAGACAAAGGACTTAAGTTATGATCTATAGAATCAGAGAGTGGAAGAAAACCATTACTATGGAGGAAAACTTGAACCTTCGAGCAAACTGTTGCCAGATTTTTTTTTAACAGATGATAATCAATTTATTAGAATAGTTGACTTAGACATCTGCAATGGTGACTTGAACCTCAACTCGTGGTTCGATACTGATGGAAGTAATCTGTTTAACAATCTCAGAAGGACATCAATGAGTCGTTTGTGGATTCTCATCTGAAAGCGATCCCAAGTCTTAGAACCTTCACCACAAGGTGTTTTTCTTGTAGTGATTCTCAAAGTCTTGGTAGGCATCCGAACTGGTCCTTTCACGTTGAGATTCTTTTCCTTTGCACCTCTGATTAAGTCAGCACACACTTTCTCCCGGGACTTTACGTTGAGGCTGGTTAAAGTAATCCTAATTTGGTGAATGGCCACCTCTGGCTCTACAGGTGTTTTTCCAGTATCTTTAAAAGCCATGGCTGCAGCGCGGCTTCCCGACCGACTTGTTCCTCATCGAGAACGAACAGCGGTGAGTCAGGAGCAGAGCGGGCCTCCGAAGGTCCCCGCCACCTGCGTCCGCTTCTGCCTGCCAGAAGATTTTCAAACTGCACTGAAAAACTGAAGTATGAACACTACCTTAAGGATTCTTTGATCAAAATGAATGTTGGTGGATATTTAGAAAATGAAGATCTTGATAGTCATAGATACAAATAATTGGATGATGATGAATCCCTTTCTCCTACTGAAGACCCAGCAGAGGAGCATAAATCAATACATCTTCAGCCTGATGATGACTATGATGTCAAGGTGATAGAGGAGAATTGTTTTATAATAAATTCTGAATTCCCAATCCTCAAGAAGAGGAATGTACACTTAGATCAAGAGAATAATACTGGGACCAGCAGTTGATGTAATGGCTATGTCACTGGACTCCCATGTAGTTGACCACAGATCGAGTCCCGGACCCAGTGGCTTAAACTCACGTCGGGCGCGTGTACATGAGTGTCCAAGATCCCGAGGGGAGAATGGAGGAGAAGGGATTGCAGCGTGGCTATCCCCCCGGGGGGTGATTTCTCGCTTTCTATCTCTCTGTCTTCCTGGTGAGCACACACGCCCTATAGCAAAAAAGTCTCTCAAAAAAAAAAGAGAGAGAGAGAGAGAATAATACTAAAGAATCTGCATTGTCTAAAAAGAGATTGAAAGGTCAAAAACATTGGGCAGAGGATAGAATGGCCTGAAAAGAGGACAGGGACATAAATAGAAATAAAGGTTAAAAAAAAAAAAAAAAAAAAAAACAAGAAGAAAAGTGACTTTTCATAGAAATATGCCAGTCTGTGGATGAAGAAATTCTTAATTCCCAAACATTCTAAGACTAACTCTGAAAAAGTTTATGAAAGTCCTGGAGAATAAGAAGTAATTAGAAAAAAAAATAAAAATATAAACACCAGGGAGAAAAATATAAGAAATTACCACTCAATAAATAATAAAAAAGAAAACACCATAAATTAGATTTTCTCTGTATTTTAGCCTGATGATTCCTAACTGCAAATATGCGTACTCATCGGCAGTAGATTAGGTATTCATTTAGCTATGTAATGTAAGAATTTTTTTTCAATAATTATTTTATTAAAATTGATTTGTCTATTTATTCACTTGACCTGAGAGGGACAGAGTGATCGAGAGAGAGAGAGAGAGAGAGAGAAACTGAGAAAGCAAACTGCCAGGTCTGGGACTCAAACCAAGGTCAGCCATGTGGGAGTCCAACACCCTTAATCACCATGCCACCTGCTGGCCCCACAATGTAAGAATTTCTTACAAAATCACACACACACAGATCTTTCGATAATGGCACAGAAAAATGTAAAAAATTTCAATTTAGCTTTAAGTATTATAATCATTACACATTGTATACATTTCAAAACACCACACTGTATCCCATAAACACATACACTTATCATGTGTCAATTAAAATTTAAAAAAAGAATAATTTTTAAAAACATGATAACATTTTTACCATTTCTGTTCACCGAGGATACAGATATTTACTTCTCTTGAAAAATTTTATGACTGTCATGAATGTACTCTACAAAACTCATTAATGAACGCACACAGCAATGATTTAGGGAAAGCTTTAGGAGACTGTTAATTATCACTACTCTTTCCTAACTCCTTCCGGTGTACCAGGCACAATGGTAAGTGCTTATGTATCTCAAATCATATACTATCCACAAGAAATCTATTATCACACTCTTATTATCATCTTCATTTTACCCATAAGGAAACTGAGTGTAGAGTGCTTAATAACTTTCACATGATGATGATATTGATTATTCTCATGATAATACAGATACTGAATAGTGAAACCTAGTATCCAAAGGCGTATCTGTCCCCAAAATACATGTGCTTTATAATCATTCTGCATGTCTTTATCTTTATTGGTTGATAATAAACAAATAATAAGGGAGATAATTACACATAGGTGAACTAAAGACTACATAAATTTCAAGTTACTCAAGCTACAACTTCTTCAGATCCACTTTCTATTTTTTCTCTCCAATTTCAATACATTAAGGTATAATAGAACAAGAAGTCACACAAATATTTTATAGCGCTATGCCATATGTATCTACTTGTCTAAAGTCCCTTCTTATTTTAAATTCTTATGATTATTTAAGTAAATTACTTACAAAGTACTAAAGATTTATTGATTGAAATAAGATTTGGGGTCTGTATGCACACATATATATTAGAGGATATCTCCATACATTCTCTTTATCACTGTTCATATGTCTACCGTTATACAGTATATTGTCTTCATTTTATACGTAACATTTCTCCTCATAGACATATCCAGTAAAAGTGAAGCAGGTTTCTATTTCACTACTGGTCTGAATAAATAATTCATATTTCTTTAAATTATTTTGGCTTCTGAAATTTAGAAATGCTCTGCAATTTTTTTTTAAGGTTTCTGCTGTAGCGTATAAGCCCTTGCCAGAGAAAGTGACAGAAGAAAATTGAGAAATTATCTCCCACGGGGAGATGGCCTCAATGAAATCCCTTCTCCACCTTTCTCCTCTCAAGATCTATTGCCTATGGATTTTGGGCATGCACACACTAGCTAGGTACAGGACTTGAACCACACTTGGTCATGTGGGAGTCCAGCATATTCACCACCACACCACCTCCTGGCCCATAAATGATATTCTTAAATCAAGAGATTTCTTTAAAAAAATTAATTCTTCATAAATGATACATTTATTTCTAAAACAGTTCCAATACTTTTCTATAAAATTATTCATATGAAATTATATTTCTTTATACTTATTTTGACATTAAATTTTACCTTTTTTAGTATTTTTTGAGTCAGTACCTTCCACACCACCTCCTGGCCCATAAATGATATTCTTAAATCAAGAGATTTCTTTAAAAAAATTAATTCTTCATAAATGATACATTTATTTCTAAAACAGTTCCAATACTTTTCTATAAAATTATTCATATGAAATTATATTTCTTTATACTTATTTTGACATTAAATTTTACCTTTTTTAGTATTTTTTGAGTCAGTACCTTGTAATTGTAACAAAAAAATTAAATTTTCACAAATGATGCATTTATTTTTAAAACAGTTACATTACTTTTCTATAAAATTATTCATATTAAATTATATTTCTTTATGCTTATTTTAACATTACATTTTAACTTTTTTAGTATTATTTGAGTCAGTACCTTGTAATTGTATACCTTATGTTTTTATTTCATTCATTATCATTCAGGTTACTAACTATTTCAAGGTATTTTAATTTAAAAATGTATACAATAGAGTTTGAAAACTAGGAAAAATGCTAAAGTCCAAGATTGCAAAATATGAAAATGTTATCATAGAAGACTGAAGTACTTCAGAGGGAATTTACTATTTTAACACAATAAAATCATAAATGACATAATTTTTCAGAAAATTTCTAATACTTTATAGGAAAGAAGACTATGCCAAAGGTTGAGAGCATAGTATCTAAAATGTGAGGAAACTGCACTGTGGGATGAGCTAAAGCTGTGCCGGAAATGAAATGTACACCACAAAACACTTATATTAATGGTAAGCCAAACTACATCGGCTGAAGAAGGCCTGTATACTCACACACTTGAATTCTTGTAGCCAAACCACAACCTAATGTAGGAGCCTGTTTCCTTAAATAGCTGAGTCACAACAGCAATGCTTCAATTATACATGGCCCACTGTTTAAATTGTGTTGAAAGGATCAGCAGGTGGCCAAATGGTTACATTGCTAGACTCTCACATGACCGACCACGGTTCAATTCCCAGACCTGGAGACTTAAAACTCAATGCCGGCCAAGTGTGTGTGTGCGCATGCCCAAAATCCAGAGAGGAGAAGAGATTGTGGCATGGCCATCCCCCCTGGGGACTGATTTCTTGCTTTCTGTCTCTCTGTTTTGCTTTGTCTCTCTGGCAAGTGCACTCAAACTATAGTAGAAGTCGCTTTAAAAAATAAATAAACAAATAAATTGTGTTTGAATAGACAAACATTAAGCTGTAACCAATCCAACTGTTTCTCTACCCCGCTCCCATTTTCAGTACTCAACTTTCTTTGTCCTGCCCATAAATGTAATTGCACCACATGGTAGCAGGGTGTTCCTCAGAACAAGTTCTGGGTGCTCTCTGATTTGCAGATCATTCTTTGTTCAACTTAATTCTGATAAATTTGATTTGTCTGAAGTTTTTTTTTGTTTTAACATTAAAAATAAAGATCTCAAATCAATATTCTGAACTCCTACTTGAAGAAACTAGAAAAACAAAATAAAAATAAATTGAAATCAAGCAAAGGGAATAAAGATACAGGCAGGAATCAATAAAATTTAAATAAGGAAGCAATTGTGAATATCACTGAAACAATAAACTGGTTTTTTGATACAAAAAAATTATTAAATTCATACACTTTTGTAAGACCGAAGAAAAAGAACAAGAGTGAAGACATACATCACCAATACTAGAAAGGAAATAAGGATATAAATATAGATATTCAGTCGTTGAAAGGATACTGAAAACATATTATAATTTTACACTCATAAACTTGAGAACTTAAAAGAAATTAATGAATGGCCCCCAAACTGCAAGCTATCAAAACTCAACCCAATTGAAATAAACAATCTGAGAAAATTTAATAACTAAAGTAATTGAATATATAATAATAATAATGATTTTTTTTTTTTTTTTTTAGATTTTCTTTTTCTACCGTAGGACATATATACTCACAGGAAAGACAGAAACAGAGAGAGAAGGAAAGTGAGGGACCACTCTCCAGGAAGGATGGCCACACTGCAATCCCACCTCCTCTATTCTCCTCTTGGGATTTTGGGCACTCATGCACACATGCCCAGTGTGTTTTCCTTTTCTTTCTTTTTTTTTAGTTTTTTATTTTTTTGCCATAAATTGTGTGTGCTCGTCAGAGAGTGAGAGATAGAGACAGAGAGAGGAAAAGTAGGAAATCTTACAGAGAGGATGGCCATGCCAGCCACAATCCCTTGTCCTCCATTCTCCTCTCAGGATTCTGGGCCCACACACCAAGTATGATTCTCAACCCACTGGGTCTGGGGCTCAAACTGTGGCTGATCAAGTGGGAGTACAGCTTCCCAACCACCACACCCTCTGCTGGCCCTGCATGGCATGTTTTCAAAACTGCCAGGTCCAGACTCAAAAACAACCAGCAATGTGGGATCCAGCGCCTTAACCAACACATCAACTCTTGGCCCAATAATAATGAATTGTTGAAGAGTAAATCACTGTGCCCTCAAACTTCACTGGGAAATTTTCAAATTGTTGTGGGGTGGCTTCTGTGATAATTTCCAGGTACTTGGCATTTTGGACAGAGAATTGAATGAAACACACCAACAGTGAAAGAAAAAGGTAGTTTATTAAATAGACATGAAAGTATACTCCTGAGAAGTGGGAGCAGACCTACTGGACAGAGAAAAAGTGGCTCAAAAGGCCCGGGCAGTGATACTCTGCAGGTTTTATATGTTTTTGTTTTTGCTTTGAGAGATTTTCGCTATATGGCATGTGTGTTCATGTGATACAAAGAAAGAAAGAAAGAAAGAAAGAAAGAAAGAAAGAAAGAAAGAAAGAAAGAAAGAAAGAAAGAAAGAAAGAATGAAATTATACCCTTGAGGGGAAGGCCATCTGCAATTTGTTCTCATCCATTCTTCTCTCAGGATTTAAAGTACACACTCAGCATGTTTCAAGCTGCCAGGTCCAGGACTCAAACAGCAGTCGACCATGTGAGAGTCCAGTGCCTTAACCAGTATGCTACCAGCTGGCCCCAAGATTTATAATTTTGTAATCTAAGTTGTGTTGGTTGATCATTGGCTGGGCCCACTGATTGTTCCTATCTTATTGGCTCTATCAAATGTGACTGGGTCTACTGACTCAGTTTATTGGCTATATCAAATGTGGCTTAATCAGCTAGACATCTCTCACCAATGTCCTGCCTATGTTATGTTGGGCAAGGAATTTTCTGGCCTGATAGTTTTTTCTCCCTAGTCACATGGGCATACACTCCAGCCCCATTACCCACCTCCACTTGCTAGTTTTCTCCTGCCTCAAAATGTTGGTTTTATTATCATTCAAATATAGTGCAGCTGGCAGCTGGCATTGTAAAAGTAGTTTGTTACTCACCATTCCTGTGAGGAAGAGGCATACTCGGTCACTGAGGAAGCACCAAGAAACCTCAGTCAGAGGCTCAGAGGCCGAACATGTGGCAGAGGGACAAATCATAGGTAATCACCTTTACTGTGTTTTTTTAATAGGAAAGAATGGGCAAGGCAGAGAAAACACAAGGCAGAGAAAAATCACCACTCCCTCAAAAAAAAAAAAAAAAAAAAACAAGTGTTGCAGATATCCTTGCCTTTTTCCTTATCTTAAGGGGAAATACTCCTTTTTTCACTTTTAAGTATGATATTAGCTGTAGGTTTCCTGAAAGACATCCCTTATCAGGTTGAGAAAATTCTTCCCTATTACTATAATATTTGCTGAGTGTTTTTATCATGAATAATTGCTGCATTATGTCAGTGGGTTTTTTTGCATGCATTTATATGATTATATGATTTTTCTGCTTTAGCCTGCTGATATGGTTAATTACCTTGAGTCATTTTGAAGTGTTGAATCAGCTTTGCATACCTAAGATAAAAACCACTTGGTCATGGTCCATAATTGTTTTTATACACTGGTGGATTTCATTTACTAATATTTTGTTGAGGTTTTTGTGTTTAAGTCCCTGAGAGATATTGGTCTTTAGTGTCTCTTTTCTACTGTCTTTTTCTGGTTTTGGTACCAGGATAATATTTATCTCATAAAATGAGTTGGAATGCATTTCTTCCTCTTTCACTTTCAGGAAGAGAATTTGTAAAAAATGTGTTAATTCTCCTCTAAATGTTTAGTAAACTGTATTCATCTTTTCCTTTTTTCTTTTCATTTCTTATTTTTTAACATTTTAAAATTTCATTTTCTCTTTTACATTCGATCACATTATTTAGCTTACAAAGTGAACATTTCAACATGTGAACATTTCTCCCTAGTCCAGTTGATAAAACTATAAAAGTATCTTCAACAGATAATACCACGTTTCTTTGTCCCATTAATGCTTTGCCTCTCTATTTTTCTTCTAAATGTCCTTCCTCAGACTGTACTCTTTTATATGTGGTGATACTTTGAGATCTTGGAGCCTTGCTAATTTGAAAGATTTGCCCTTCCCCTAATTAATACTGATCACTTGCCAGGGAGCATGTCTTTCATATGCAAACCAACCAGTCTAGAGCCCATATATACAAAATAAGGGTAGTCCCTGAACTCTTCCCCCCCCCAAAGGTTTTTGCTATAGGGCACGTGCGCTCGCCAGACAGAGAGAGACACAGAGACAGAAAGCGAGAAATCACCCCCCAAGAGGGATGGCCACGCCGCAATCCCTTCTCCTCCATTCTACTCTCGGGATCTTGGGCACGCATGCACACGCGCCCGGCATGAGTTTAAGCCACCGGGTCCGGGACTCGAACCTCAGTCGACTACGTGGAAGTCCAGCGACATAGCCATTATGCTAACTGCTGGTCTCCAAGTCCCTGAACTCTTAAAACTGCTGAAATTATTCAAATCCTGGTGTTATGTCTATCTGGTGGTAAACTGCATGGGACTCCAGCACCTTAACCACTGCACCACCTGCTGGTCTCAATCTGCACCACTTTTAATCAACATGTTATTGGACATTCTAGACAGTACAGTAATATTTAAAAGAGGGAAAAAAAGGGCATACTGATTGGAAATGACATGCACAATAGAAATGAATGAACAGACATTTCACTCAAGAGGAAATACGGATGGCGAATAAGTGCATGTGAAGTTCTTAAACATTAGCCTTCAGGAAAATGTCACTTAAAATCACAATGCAATATTATTTCACACATATTAAAATGAATAAATTAGGGACCAGCAGTTAGCGTAATGGCTATGTCGCTGAACTCCCATGTAGCTGACCGCGGTTCGAGTCCCGGACCCGGTGGCTTAAATTCACACCGGGCATATGTGCATGTGTGCCCAAGATCCCAAGAGGAGAATGGAGGAGACAGGATTGCGGCATGGCCATCCCCCCTGGAGGGTGATTTCTCTCTTTCTGTCTCTCTGTCTCTCTCTGCCTTTCTGGCGAATGCATGTGCCCTATAGCAAAAACCTCTCCAAGAAAAAATAATAATAAATTAAAAATAGGGATACTATTAAATGCTGGTAGAGATATAGAGAAACTGGATCACTCATATATTACATGCAGGAATGTTGAATTTTGCAGCCACTCCAGAAAACAGTTTGGCAGTTATGTTTAAAAACAAATTAAGAGGCCAGTAAGTGGCATAGTGGTTAAGGCACCGGACTCTCACAGAGTCGACTGCACTTTGAGTCCCAGACCTGGTGGCTTGAAACTCATGCCAAGTGCGTGTGTGTGTGTGCCAAGAGGAGAATGGTGGAGAAGGGATTGCGATGTGACCATTCCCACTCTAGGGGGTGATTTCTCCCTTTGTCTCTCTGTCACTCTCTGGTGAGCACACATGCCCTATAGCAAAAATCTCTCTCAAAACGGAACACACACACACACACAATGCAAGTTCTATGCAACCCAGACCTGCATTCTTGGGCATTAACTTAAAGGAGTAAAAATTTACATTCCCATGGAACAGGTAAGTGTATCCTTAAGATACATACATAATGATGAGAAGCTGAAATTTTGTGAAAACCCAGCCGTATTTGACTGTCAAATTAGAAACTAGTAATTTATTATTTTTAATGATATTTCTAAGTTAATTTATCTTTATTAATTCAATTTTGAAAGTATAGGCTACCATTACTTTGTGTGACTTTTCAAGATACCATATTGTCTCATATGTATCTTACACATGAATATCATTTGTAGCATAATTTGCTTTTATTATAAATGAGAGAGTACTAAACATTTCATTTATTCTTTCATTCTATAAATATTAGCATTGGGCCAGCAGGTGGAGTGGTGGTTAAGGTACTGGATCCTATATGGCCTACTCTATGATTTGATTCCCAGATATGGAGGCTAGAGAAACACACTGGGCACATGTGCATCTGTGCCCAAATTCCTGAGAGGAGAATGGTGGAAATCAGATTGCTGCATAGCCATTCTCCTTGAGGAGTGATTCCTCACTTTCCCTCTCTCTTTGCCTCTATCTCCAGTGAACATGCTCACTCTATGACAAAAATAAACAAATCAATAAAATAAAAATAATTAAGATTGTGTCTTCTATGTGCCTGGTATAGTTCAAATGTTGGGGATATATCAATGAGCAGAAGGCATAAAAATCATGTCATAAATAGGTACATTATATTTACACTTAATGGAAGAAGAATGAACTCATATACAGTGAAAATCTTAGAGACACTGTTTTCTTAAAGTTTATATATTGTGGGGACCAGCAGTTAGCATAATGGCTATGTCGCTGGACTCCCACGTAGTCAACCACGGTTCGCGTCCCGGACCCGGTGGCTTAAAACTCACGCCAGGCATGTGTTCGTGCGTGCCCAAGATCCCGAGAGGAGAATGGAGGAGAAGGGATTGCGGCATGACCATCCCCCCTGGGGGGTGATTTCTCGCTTTCTGTCTCTCTGTCTCTCTCTGTCTGTCTGGTGAGTGCATGCGCCCTATAGCAAAAACCTCTTCAAAAAAAAAAAGTTTATATATTGTGAAGTTACTAGATAACAGGATTTTTTGGGGAAAGGATGGGCTGTTTTATTTAGAAAAAATAGGGTCTTGATAATGCAGTTGGGATAAAAAGTAAATTTTGAGGGCATGGCTGAGTAGGAGATACAGAAACAAAACAGATAATCTCCAAATTGAGGGAGAACCATTAGGAATGGATCCAGACATGGAGCAATTTATTAGAGAATAAATATATGACAGGGTTTTATTTACTTATTTGTAGAGAGAGATTTCTCCTATAGGGCACGTGAGTTCACTGGAGAGAGAGACAGAAAGTGAGAAATCACCTTCCACAGTGGATGGCTATGCCGCAATCCCTTCTTCATTCTCTTCTCGGGATTTTGGGCACACACGCACACATACTTGACTTGAGTTTGAAGCTGTTGGGTCCAAGACTTAAATGGCAGTCAGCAATGTGATGTAACCATTTACTACATCTGCTGGTCCCAAGTACAAAGGAGTTTTAAAAGCTGAGATGATGGGACCAGCAGATGGTGTAATGGTTATGTCACTGGACTCCCATGTAATCGACCATGGCTCAAGTGTGAGTGCCCAAAATATCCAGAGGAGAATGGTAGAGAAGGGATTGTGGCATGGCCATCTCCCCTGAGGGGTGATTTATCTCTATGTCTTTCTGGCGATGGGCTTTATAGCTGGGAGGGTTAGAATGAGTTTGACACTGCTTGTAGTAGTGTAGAAGACCAATCCCCAACCTCAGTCTCCTCATGTTGATTCTACACATGCAAATGCCTTGGAGAAGTGTTTTTATATATGTTTGTATGTTTGGTGGAAGTGGAGATTGGAAATCAAGGCAAATGAATAAATCTTAAAATGGCGAAGAAAAGGAACAGAACACCTCATGACTTCAAGAAGATTCATCAAACAAACATAGTATATAGGATTGGTATTGACCATACAAGGAATTAAATTCGCCAAAGCAGTGAAGTCATAGACTGATATTATACTTATATAATGTCTAGAAAGGGGTTCAAGACAATTATTTTAAAATTGTGATGGTTAGAGAGATGCCTGTTGATACTTTGGTTATGTTTATTCTAGACTATTATGGCAGAGTACAGATTATATCCTATAACATTTTAATAAAAAAAGCTCTTTTGATATTTCAAAATTACACAAATTTACATAAAGAAAACTTCACTTTTTAGAAAACAATTATTTCATTTAACTTTATTTATTTATACTTATTTGACCAGAGAGGGACAGAGTGAGAGAGAGAGAGAGAAAGCAAGAAGCTAAGCCACTATGTCCAGAACTCACATTGTGGTCGGCTGTGTGGACCTCCAGTGCCCTTAACCACCACGCCACCTACTGGCCCCCCAAATTCACTTTTTTGAGGTACACTCTGATTAATTTTAACACATACATAGATTATTCTAACTATCACCATTAACAGGATATAGAACAATTGAAGCACTGAAAGAATCCTCTCGTTCTACTTCCTTTTATTCAGACTTGCTCTAATAACCTGGTAACCAATGAAACGGTTTCGATATCTGAAAGTTTTCTTTTCCATAATGTTGAGTGAATGAAATCATACATTATGTAACCTTTTGAGAATATCTTCTTTATAATGAATTTTAGATTCATCCAAATTGTTTTGTATATCAATCATTTGTTCTTTTTTATTGCTGAGTAGTATTCCATGGGACAGATGTACTATAGTTTGTTTAGTCATTCACCCACTTAAAAACATTTGGGCTATCTTCATTTATGGAAAGTTAAACAAATGCTGCTATGAATAAGTTTTGTTTTTCTAGGAAAAATACATATACATGGAATTGCTAGTTCATATAGAAACTTAGTAAAACAAAACACCAAATGGTTTTGCGGAGGAACTATACAATTTTGCATTTCCAACAGCAATGTGGGAAAAATAAAATTGCTCTTCATCTTCTTTGCCACTTAGTATTAACATATTTTTTTCACTTTATTTTTTGTTTTGTTTATGGTAGACAGTGTGTGTGTGCGTGTGTGTGTGTGTATGTATGTGTACAAGAGCAAGAGAGAAGGAGAGAAAGAAAAGCAATCCCCACAGTATCCTGTCATATTGCAATCTCCCTTCTTCAGCCCTTCAGTTCATCAGGATCCCAGGAGTGCACATAGGCACCCAGCATGTTTCAGGTGGAACAGTTTGGGAATCTCAACATATGGTCAGCCATGTGGCTTCCAGCACTGCAATCCATTATGACACTGACTGCACCACCTAGGCTGGGTCAGACATATTGTTTTTTTTTTTTTTATTATTTTGACTACTTTAATATATATAGTTAAGCTACGTGAATAATAGTAACCATTACATAGTGGGAAAGTAGTATCTAAGGAGGAAATTCAAATTTCTATCTGCCAATTGCAGTGAGGAGCACCAAAAATCTTTATCTGTGTCTGGAGGTAAGATAGGGTTATCACAAAATAATGTTTCTTCACCTACAGCAATATTGGTCAAACAGAAAACGAATAAAAAGTTGTGAATTTTTTTCCCAATTTGTGCTATTATTAATATTTATACCTGTGTTCCAGAAATCAGTTAAAATAAAGTGCTATCTTAGCTGGTATGTGTGTGCACATGAGTGTTTGGATCTGTGTGCATTCATGTGTGTATTTAACCTGAGCTAGTATCCATAGCTTTTATGAAAGATCATGTAAGTGCTTAAAAGAGACATTTTCCCCTTAGAGGACACATAGGCTCACCAGAAAGAGGGAGAGAAATTACCCCCCAACAGGGCACAGTCATGGGATAATACCTTTTCTTCTATTTCTCAATTATATTGCGATTGTAGACACACATGCACACACATGCATGCACACATGGTTTTCAAGCTGCTGGGGCTGAGACTTGAACCATGCAGTCAGCCATGTGAGATCTGGCTGCCTTAAATACCAAGTAATGGAGCCAACCCACGACTATTTTACAAATGAGCAAATGTTGTTTATTCTTCACATATTCCCTCACATAACCCAAATTAAATCTTGGGTAAAAAGGGTATTTTTTTTAATGAGGATCTTATGTAAGTTTTCTAAAAGGAATTGCCAAAGATATTTAAGTTTATAAGATTTCTGAAAAGTAGCTTAGGTAATCAGAGCCTAGTGGTTAGGCATCTGGAACTAACTGGTTTTCAAAAGTCAGCAATTGATGGGACCAGCAGTTAGTGTAATGCCTATGTCACTGGACTCCCATGTAGTCAACTATGGTTCGAGTCCCGGACCCGGTGGCTTAAACTCATGCCGGGCACATGTGCTTGCGTGCGAGCCCAAGATCCCAAGAGGAGAATGGATGGAGGAGAAGGGATTGTTGGCATGGCCAGCCCCCCGGGGGGGGGGTGAGTTCTCGCTTTCTGTCTCTCTGTTTCTCTCTGTCTCACTGGCGAGCGCACGTGCCCTATAGCAAAAAACAAAAAAAAAACTCTCAAAAGTCAGCAATTGAAAATCCATAATGTTTAATAGTGAAAACGCTTCATTTTGAAGTTGTTTTTTATCTTGCACATCAAGAGTTATTTAGCAACAAGAATAAAAACAAAACAAAACAAAAAAACTTGCTATTTATAAACCTGAAATGCCCAGAACTGTTGACTTTATCATAGAGAAAAAAACACAATCTGTACAAAGCAACACTAAAATGTTTCCTTGAGTCTTAAACATTTCAGTATAAAGTGAATCAGAAACCTGAGGATGTTACCTAAATGATTCAAGTAAAAATAGTATAATCTTACTAGTGAATATGATACCCAGTGACTTCAATCTTGTCAAGTTTTTTCATTTTCGATCATAGTCATTTAGACACCGTAGTTTTGACAGATAAAATAGAATTTAGCCAATTTAATGTGCTAAGCCCTAGGGGATCCTTCAGTTTCTTGTGGAATTGGAGGAGAACTTTGGGTCTAAAAATTTATGTCAAAAATGGAAAATAATCTGCTGCTGATAATGTGTATGGTAACTACTTTGACTGGACTAATATACTGTGTATGCATGCTGAGAAAACTCATTTTATATTTTATAATGATATAAAGTGATTAAATGCAAAAAATAATAATAATAAAATTCGTGTCATTGCTTTTTGTTGTTTTGTTATAATTTCCTATTTACGCATAATTGGTGTGTATCTTTGTGGAATATAATATTTTTAAAAAACAATAGTACAGTGTATAATAATCAAATCAAGACTATAAGCACATTCACCATCTTCAACATTTAACATTAAATTATGTTGTACAGATTGTATGTCATGGTTAAATTAAATAAACAGGAGGCCAATGGCGTGAGACTCTCTCAGTACTTTGAGTTCTTACATAATGAACTGCAACATGACTTAGTACGTAAGTGAATCTACATCTATTGTAGTTTAGGAATACATTATTTGTACCAGACAGATAGGCCTCAGCCAATCACAAGCAGCCAAGTTTCAGCCTATCACTGGCCAGACCATGTCTAAATAAGTAAATATCTAGCTATAAACAATCAAGTTATTAGGATTTCTGTACCTCTGTTTTCTGTCTATAAATACTGCCCATATTGCAGAGTTGATCTCATTAAACCTCTTCTGGTCCTGAGTGCTCCCCAATTCATGAATCATGCTTTGTTCAAAAATAAACTCTGCTAAGTTTATTTTGTCAAAAAAAATGTTTTTAAACATTATCTTGGTATCTCAGGCTTATGTCTAATGGAATTTTTCCCAAGCATTGAAAATGTGGTTGAAATATTTTCAGCTATTTTGGGATTGAATAGCCATTTATTTATTAGCTCTTACCTAAATGCAGATTAAATTTTAATCTGTTACTAAATTAGTTCTGATGTTATCACCAACAAATATTTTCTGAAATTCTATTAGGTTGTCAGAAAAGTCATCAAGTATTTTTCTGTTTCTCTGCGTAAAAATGCATCATGACTTTCCTAATGACCCAATATTATATGAAAAATCTCTTCTAGGCCACTAAAAGGATACAAATAAGAATGAGGAAGGGTTCTTCCTTCTTAGATCTACACTTTATTTGAAGAAGTACATAATGTGCATTAAACAAAGACAGTAAAATTGTACGAATAATGCTCAATGAGCTATACACATAAGAAACACCTATATATACTCAGAGAAAGAAAAACGTTTTAAAGAATCGATAGGATTTGAACTTAGCCTTAACTAAACAATAGGTATCTTTAGGTAGAAAAGACTTCAATGAGTAGATGACTATAACCTCTGAAAAATCATGTATCAAGACATAATTAAATAAATTCAGTTATGTCAGAAAAACAAGTAATTCCATCCACAGTATAGTACAGAGGAAGGGCATGCTGATTTGAACATGCTATAATTTTTCTGAAAACTGTTAATAAGCTATTTCAAATTTGCAAATGTGTTTATAAATGATATTGAATTATATATTTATATTTATTTTCTTGAACAGCTCTTGTACAGATTCATATAAAGTTATTCAACTCTTATGAAATAATATTGCTTTCCTGCCACATGTTGGTAGTATCGCAATGATGGTTTCTGGCCCAATTATTCAGATGACTTTTTTGGTTGATTTATGACTATACTGCAGCAGTTTTTAATTTTTTAAGTCACCCTGCATATTGGGATTATATGTTCTTTGAGAATAATTTTTACTTGCAAAACCATACAGTACTGTCAGATTTATTTAGTTAGGTGTAGAGTTTTGTTTAATAGTTTAATGTCTTAAATTTTTGGAGGTCAATTCTGGTTTTCTGTTCTGTGGAGTCAACTGTGTTAATATATATATTTTTTAGAAGATTAGTCCCCTCATTCTTTAATAGTATTATGGTATCTACTAACATTTAGTTGTTTCTCTTTTCATAACTAGTCATATTCATTTTGGGATCAGTTGATTCTAATTGATTATTCTATTGCATTAATTTTGGCACATATTTTTTATTATTTCATTCAGTTTTATTTATTTGGTATTATGTTACTGTTTTCTCCCTAACTTCTTCAGGTGGATGTTTAAATAATTTATTTCATACATTTCATATACAAGCTATAACTATAGATTGCAACTTTCCATTAAACGTAGATTTAGCAGTATCCCCCAAGCTTTGATTTTTTGTATTTTAATTAATATTTTCTAAGTTTTGTGATTGCTTTGATTCTTAAGCTGTTAAGTGTACTACTTAACATTTGAGATGATTCATTTAATATTTTTGTTGATTTCTGCTTTACTTCCATTGCGATTAGAGAACATTAACATCATCTCAATATTATAATATTTGTCAAAGCCTCTTCTATGGTCCTGAATATAGTCAAACTTGATAAATATATTTGGATATTTGAGAATAACGTGCAATCTGAAGTTTGAGGTTCAGTTACAAATTAAATTCATTGTTAATCAAGCTGCATAAATCATATGTATACACTTCATGATATATTTTCTGATTGTTCTTTCATTTAATGACAAATTTGAGAGTTTGTTTTGTTTGCGTTTTTTAGATTTTTGCCATAGGACATGTGTGCTCACTACAGGGACACAGAGAGAGGGAAAGTGAGAAATCACTCCCTGGAGGGTAATATCATGCCACAATCCCTTCTCCATTCTCTTCTCAGGATTATGGGCATGTATGTATGCACACGCACCCAGTGTGCTTTTCAAGTCTCAGGGTCCAGAACTCAAAATGTGGACTCAGCCATGTGGGATTCAGCACGTTAACCACCACAGCACCTGGTGGCCTTCAAATTTGAGTTTTAAAAAATTCCACCATATTTATGAATTTATCTCTATTTCTCTTTAATTTCTATTTTTTTATCCGGTTTGATTCTGCAAATTAATAATTATATGCATTCTTAATTTACTTGATCTTTGATTATTGTAAAATAGCTCTTATTGTCTTTAGCAATCTTTTATCTTATGACCTAATTTAGCAGAGCCAGCAGCTGGCATGGTGGTTAGGGTGCTGGACTTCCACATGGCCAACCGTGGATCAGTTCAGGACCTGATGCCTTGAAAATCATGCCTAGTCTGTGTGCATGCATACTCAAAATCACAAGAGAAGAATGGAGGAGAAGGGATTGAGGCATGACCATTCCCTCGGGGATGATTTCTCACTTTCTCACTCTGTTTCTCCTGCTAGTAAGACCTAGTTTAGCTGTTATTATCAATTAACAGCTTTTTTTTTTTTTTTTTTTTTTGTCCACTTACTATAGCTTTTTCAACCTTTCTGCATTCCTATATTTTTTTATTTCCTGCTAGCAGCATTTAGTTGGCTTTTTTCCAGTGTGTATCACTTAGTTATTATCAACATAAATCTTGTAATATACAACAAGAAAATCTCAGTCACATACAACAAGTATTTATTTACACATTTGCAGATTGGTTGTGATTTAGTTAAATTCAGCTAAGTAGACAACTAGGTTACTCTGATAATATCTACAGATGATATCAGAGTGCTCACTGAGAGTGACTAATCTAGTCTGAAATTGATAGGATGGCTTGAATCTGCATTCTGTTCATCTTCCTGGGACTGTTGGTCTGACCCAAGCCCATTCTTTTTATGGCAATGACAGAGGTAGAAAAACATACGTTAATTGTACATACATTTTTTTCAGGGCCTAGTTTCTGAAATTTACATGATCATACCTGCCTGAAAAATAGGGATCTAAAATGATTAAGTCTTTTGTGAGAAAAACTATTAGTCAAGTAGGCATGGATACAAAGAGGAACAAATAATTGGAGAAATTAATGCAATTTATGATATTCAGTAACAGTGGCCACAACAGTTTAGCATATTTTCATGAGAAAATATGCTACACTGTTTTTCCTATATATCCACAAAATTCAGTGGTGGAACAAGGATAACAGAACTTACTGCAGCATTGTCATTTAAAAAGGTGAAGAACTGAAGTTATATAGCTTTTCCATAGCAATATATAATCCTGGTGGACAAATTTTGTCAGATTTCTTTCTTATGGAAATAGAGGATATCTTTTGATTTGACCCTGCTTCAGCTTCTATGACTGACTTCTGCTCCCTAGTTCTTTTTTTTTTTTTTGAGAGGTTTTTGCTAGAGGGTGCATGTGTTCACCAGAAAGACAGAGAGACAGAAAGCGAGAAATCACCCCCCAGAGTGGATGGTCACACTGCAATCCCTTCTCCTCCATTCTCCTCTCAGTATCCTGGGCATGCATACACATGCGTCTGGAGTGAATTTAAGCCACCGGGTCCGGGACTAGAACCACGGTTGACTACCTGGGAGTCCCGCAACATAGCCATTACGCCAACTGCTGGTCCTCTCTAGTTTATTTTTCTCCATGACTCCTGGCTCTATCGTCTAGGAAGTCCTTTCGTTTCCATCCAGATCAGTTCAAAAGAGGAACTTAGAATATGTGCTTCTCTTGGAACCTGAACAATTTTTTGAACCTGTTGTATGCCATTTGATGACTCAGAAGTAATTTTATATATTTATATTTAGTCCAAGATGGTAGCATTTTTGCCCATAAGCATTCTAAAAATATTTGTAGATTTTCTATGTATTTGATTCCAGGCTACTGTGTGTGCCAGGTGTCTCCCTCTTGATTGTTTAAAGATATGCCTCTCTACATTTTTTATTACTGTTTCATTAGGTCTTTCATATTTCTGTTTGTCCATGCATAAATCTTCTCAGGAAAATAATTTTGCAGTTTAAGGAGTCTACCATATAACAGCTATTTTTTTAATTAAAAGATTTTTTTAAATTTTTAAATGCTTTTAATTTTTAAGTTGTCAGAGAACATGTGTGCTCCCAGGGAGGCAGAAGGAGAGAAAGTGAGAAAGCACCCTCCATGGGGCATCATCATGCCACAATCCCTTCTCCTCCATGTCTGCCTACTTTTGGGAGTTTGGGAGCACACACACACACGCATGCCTGACTTGTTTCTCAAGCTGAAAGGTCAGGGTTTGAACTGCAATCAGCCATGTGGGATCCAGCTGCCTTAACTATCACACCACGAGCTGGCCTGACAACATTTTTTTTCCAGATGTTTTAACAAAGTGTGGTTTAGCGGCAAACCTGTTTAGTTTATACCTTGGACTATATATACTCTCTTGGAATTAGTGTACATCCCAAGACCATGGCTTAATTTTAAAATATTTTATAAAATCGTGGTTCAGCCATGGTGACATGGGGAGTAGGAATCTGATATGTGAGGCTTCGGCTACATGGGAGGCCTGTTTTTGGTTCCCAGGCTGGTCTGGATAGACTAGGTATAGTGACATATACATGTGCTCCTGGCTGGCTGGGAGGCCAGGGCAGGTGGGGATCATGATATGACAGGACTCAGTTAAGGAGGCAAGTGTCTCTCTCTCACTGTCTCTCTCCCCTCTCTCTTATTAAGAAAAAAAGTGCAATTAAAAATTGGTTTATTCCCAATCTTTATAAGTTGGCTTTCAAACTGAGCCTCTCTCTGCCTCCTGTACTATATTATATACAATTAAACAAGTCAGTTTATATATTCTGCATGTTCCCTGGAAACCTCTTTAAGTTCACAACTTCCTAGGTACATGTCCAATTTTCTAAATAATCACAGGGAACAAGTTTCTTGAATGTTTCACAGTTATACACAGATCATTTTTTGACCTGACTATATAGTATTGTCATGTTTATTTTACCAGTGTTCCACAAAAGTGTTCTCACACTCCAAAACCTAAAGTGATATATATGTGTGTGTGTATATATATATATATATATATATATATATTGCCATGAAGGTCAAAAGAAATAGCATTTATTTGCAAAACAAACTAACAAAAATTTACACTGAACCACAACAGACCTGTACAGTGTCCTCTAAGCAAATGCCATAGCAGTTTTTTTATAGGAGACTTTCAGTGAAGCTATTTTCAGAGGCCAAGCATTCACTGGGCAGAAATCCTAAATTGCAAACTTGGTCTGATTGGTTAATTAAGTAGGGTACTCCCAGTTGAGAAACGTTGAGGATCAGCAGATACTGACTTCAGCGGGCCAAGTCTACTGGAACATTCTGTGCTTTGATCTTTAGCAGTGTGAGTGCAATCCTTTTGCAGTCTTCAGACTCCACTTAGAAAGCCTTGGCTTTAGTTTCTTCATTTTCTTTCACAAAAATCAATCAGGACAGGGCTAGAATTTATATCCGCTTTCTAGAGAGAGACCTCAAGACTGAAATGAGAAGAAAACACATTTGGTGGAAAGAGAACAATTTGTGGTTGCTACTATGAGGGATACAACAAAATGTCTTTAGACTGCTCTTGGCATACTAATTGACTGTCCCATGTTGCTAACACCATTTGCAAAGGCTCCATGCTTGCTGGCATATGTCTGTACTGCTCTGCACTGCGATCTGTTGTCTTTGTTGAATGCTGCCAAAACTCCCCTCGCTAAATTGAGAAGGAAGTCCAAGTACTCCCCAAGATCCAACAATTGCTTGCCTTAATAGGGCAAGCGGGGCAACCGTGGTCAATAACCAAGCCTGCTATCATTCATCCAGACTGTAACTACTGGTCAGAATTAAGTTGACTATATTTCAAAAGCTTTGCCCAAGACCAGATGGCTTGTTTCTGAGAGTAAGAAGAGGGTAACCTCTGCCAGGGAGCTGTCGGAAAGACTCTGGGCCAGTTCAAGGCTTAGCATGGTGAAAAAGAGAGACTCGCTCAGTAGACTTTCCAGCCTGACAAGAGGGACACGCATTTCATTGGGGAGATGATGGCATCTTGGTAGTAATGGTGTGACTGAGATTGGAGATCTCTATGTTGCTTCCTTCCCTCACTTCTTTCCCTTTTAGTTCTCCAGTTCTAATGACCTGACTCTAATAAAATCAATTGGGACTTCTAGAGAAGGAGGTGGCTTCCTACAAATGGGATCAGTGGGAATCACAAATAGAGGCAACCACTTACAACACGGATCATTCAAGATCACCAGGAGCTTGCCAGACTAACATTCAAAGAGAGAGAAAGGAATTTAACCACCCGAAATTAAAATTCATTCTTGGCCAGTCCTGTAGCCTAATGGCTAAGGAAGTTGGATACTACATGGCCAGTACTTCAGGTTTGAATACAGACCCCAGTGGCTTAAAAAACATGCCAGGCATGTATGTGTGCATGCCCAAAATTCCGACAGAACGGAGGGATGGAGAAGAGATTGTGGCAAGACTATGCCCCATTGGCAGGATGTTTTCTTCCTCCCTGTCTCTCTATGGGGAACACATTCAAGGTCCTGACAACTAAAGGTAAATAAATAACATAAAATAAAGGCTCTTCTAATGATTTTATTTCAAGGAAAAATAAAAATAGAGGAATGACTGATTATCCTGCAAAAAAGGGTAAAGCAATTGCCTAGAGACACCATGTGCCTCTCCCTTCCTCCTCTTTTTTCTCTTATCAACCAGAGACAGAAAGCAAGAATATCTGGTGATTCCCCTAAATTTAAATACTCTGCTCTGTAATCATAAAAAAAGTAACTAAACATAAAAAAATAAAAATGGTATGCTGTACTGTTATAGTTTTGCTTAAATTTTCCATAATCAAGGGAACTCATTGCTATAAAATATTCTATATGGGGAATAGACACTCTGAAAAAATATATAATAAATTAAAATTAAAGTAAATCTTTGGCACTTAAATGTTGGATTGATAAAATAGACCTCCATGAACCCTCAGTTAAAATAGTTAATATGGGAGCCAGCAAGTGGCATGGTGGTTAAGGGTGCTGGACTCCCATATGGCCGACTATGGTTTGAATCCCAGTCCTGGCTTGCTCTCTCTCACTCTTGCTCTCACTCTCACTCTGTCTCTCTCTCCGGTCAAATTTAAATAAATAAAGTTAAATAAAATAATTCTTTGAAAAAAAAGTTAACATGGCCTAATGTAGATTAAAACAATGCCTCACATATTTAACCTTATTATACTAAACCTAATTAATAAAAGGTTGATTGTCACCACTTTTCTATTTGTTGGCCCAATTTTACCTATTATTAAATCTAGAAAAAACTATGCATGTTTCCTGGTGTATTACTACAACTTTAATACATATTCCCATCCAACAAGTCCCCACACTTAATACCCAATGTAATTTAAATGACTGATTCTATTCAATAACTTGTAAATCTTCTACTCTTATTGATTGGCTAACATGCTACTTTCAGTTCCTGTAGCCTTTCATCTAGAGTTTGACTTTACCCCCAAAGGAATACAACATATGTTTTCCAGATTACACATAGAATACCTTATCAGCTTTGTCATCACACACAATCTTTGTGCACATGATCTTTACAACATCTACCTTTCTCCAGGAATATAGGTATGACATTATAGTTGACCACTGAACAATCTAAGGGTTAGAGACACTAACCCTATGTGGAGTCGAAAATGCACATGTAACTTTTGACTCCCCCTAAACTTAATATGAATAGCCTAATGCTAATTGGAAACGTTCCTGAAAGAATAAATAGTTGATTGACACATAGTTTGGGTTTAATATGTATTATATTTAGTGTTCTTAGAATAAAGTAAGCTACAGAAAAAAATTGTTATTAAGAGAAAAATGCAGTATTTATTTTTAAAAGTTGGTATATAGGGGGCCAGTAAGTGGTGTGGTGGCTAAGGCTCTGGACTCCCACAAGTCCAATTTGATTACCAGTTCTGGAGGCTTGCTTTCTCACTTATCCTCTTTCTCCTTTTTTTTTTTTGGAGAGGTTTTTTCGCTATAGGGCACGTGCGCTTGCCAAAAGGACAGAGAGAGACAGAAAGACAGAAAGCAAGAAATCACCCCCCAGGGGGGATGGTCACACCACAATCCCTTCTCCTCCATTCTCCTCT
>NW_006208495.1:807958-823389 GCF_000334495.1 Tupaia belangeri chinensis
TTCTTGTTGTCTCTCTCTGGTGAGTGCACATGCCCTATAGCAAATTTAAAATAATAACAATAATAGATAAAACTAAATAAATATAAATTTTAAAAAGTCAGTGTATAAGTGGAACTGCACAGTTCGAACCCATGTTGTTCAAGGCTCAACTGTACATTGATAATATAACTTTTCTAAAAGATTCCTTTGACACACCCATTAAAATATATAAATCTAATATGTCTTAGTACATTTTAGGTTCTCATAGGAACAGATTTCTCATTTACAAATTTCACTTTTACATTAAAATCAATAGTAATTTCTATTAGGGCCTTCAGAAAAAAATACTCCTTCTTATCTTTTTTTCTTTTCTTTTTTAGTGTTTTGCTCTAGGGTGTGTGTACTCTCCAGAAGGAGAAAGAGAAAGAGAATGAGAAATCATCCCCCGCAAGGAGGGATGATCATGCCGCAATACCTTCCCCTTTTGGAATTTTGGACATGCATGCACATGACCCTGGTGTATTTTTCAAGCTGCTGGATCTGGACTCAAACCACGAAGTCGGCCATGTGGAATCCAGCACCTTAACCACCAAAACACCAGCTGACTCAGAACAAGCAATACTCCTTCATGATGAAGGTTTCGAAAAACTGTTTCAAGCTTTCTGAAGGTTCTGGAACACTTTTGATGGCCATTAGTTGCCCCAGAGCTTCTGATGCAAAAATGGCCCTTCTTCCCCTCATGCTATACACCATTAAAACAATAAATGACTGGCTGCCCTACCGGGTTCTCCTGGAAACAGCTCTTCTCCAAGACCCTGAGTCTGCGATTATACCCAGCAGCCTATTGTACTTTGGATCAAGGAAACCACTCCTCACAAACTCAGCACTGCTTCCAAGAACTCGCTAAGACAGGACCAAACAAAACTTGTGCCTTCTCTTGTGACTTTTCCTGTCCTCAGTCCCTTGCTTAATGTCAGCATTCTGGAGGAGCTTTTCCCTTCCTCAGATACTTCGACTACCTTCAAAGTTCCTTGAGACCAACGGAGCGAAAAGTAATGGGAATTCATAGATTATGTGAATGGCATTGCTAACCATATATGTGCTGGAGCTTATTGGAATGTTTTCGCTTTCCTTCCTTAAACCATAATGTCCCCAGCAAAAATATGTAACCCAAAAAAAAAAACAACTCCCTTGGCCAAACTTCACAGCCATCTTATTACCAGATTCTTGGGCCAGCAGTCACCCCATCTTCACATTTATTATAAAGTATTGAGCTGTTACCTAAAAACTGTCCCTTCCTTTTTGGTGATTTTATTTACAAAGGGCACATAGCACTTGCCAGAGACAGGTAGAGAGAAAAAAAGAGAGAGGGAGAGGGATAAGTCCCCCCCCACAGTAGGCATGGTTATGCCATTATCTCCTCTCTACCACTTCTCCATCCTTTTGGGATTTGGGGTATGCATGCACAGACACTGTATTTTTCAAGCTGCTGAGGCTGAGTTTCAAACCACACAGTTGGCCACGTAGGTTTTGGCCCCCTTAACCACTAGGCCATGGGACTGTCCTAAAATTGTCCTTTTCAAGGTAAAAACAGAAACAAAAATGAAAACAAATAAAAAAATCTTGGAATCTCTTGCCTCACAAATATCCAAAGTATAAATAAAATTACATCATACTAAAATACAATATACTAATGCCACAATAGAAGACCTTGCTAGGACACTGTATTCCCTTCAGTGTTACAGACATTACTGGCAGTAACGAAGACAGTATTTCCCCCTCTTAGAATACACATTGCAGGCTTCTTGAAAAAGACATTCAATAGAACTTTCACATGCCTGATAAGTACCTGATACTCAGTTTTAACTGAGAGACAACATACTGGTTTCCTCAAACATCATCTTTTCAAATTCCAATTCAACAACTAAAATCCTAAATTATTCCATCTTGCCTCCTGACTTCACTTTTATTTTTAAAATAAATGTTTGATATTACTCCCATCCCATAAGGAATGGAGATGACATAGAAGATACTTACTCTCCTGAGATTCATTAATCATGGATTGTCCCACAGGCCAGGTAACTCTTCATTTGATATCAAACTCACTTAAAGCTAAACTTCTGAAATCAATAACAAAATAAAACAAAATCCCTGTCAAGTGCAACTATACAACATTTACTTAGCTGTCTGGATAATTAATTTCCTGGATTAATTTGATAAAACTTTAATCTCCTATTGCGTGTGCCTAGCTAAATCTCTAATTTGTTAATGTGATAATCACCAGATGACTGGTCAGAGAGTTTCTGAAATGCCTTAATCTCATATAGGTTTCCAATCTTTGCTGAAGGGCTCTGTGTATGTTTTGGAGCATGCCTTCCACACACACAGGAAATTTGTAAGTTTACTTTTAGTCCTTATTGACATGTGCAGGTCATCAAGGTCAGCCAGAGTTGAGGATTGGGACCGTCTTAGGCCTTTATAGATCATGCAAAAGTTATCTACACGTACAGGGCTTTATACAGCCTCAAGCATTGTCAGAACTTTTTAAGGCCCCTTGTAGAGATTTCATTCCCTAAGTCTCGTTTAAGTTCTCAGACAAGCTTTTGTTGTCCAGTCAGGTACAGCACCTTTGGTCAGATGTCATGTTAAATAACTGATACTGATTGTGAAAAATTGCCCAAGCATAGGGTTTTTTCCCACAGAGTGAGAGACTTACAGTTACAACATTTCCAGGGATCTAAAAAACAAGTAAAATGGTGGAAAGGCTCTGGAGATGGGACTACTTGAACATCTACGAAACTGATCTTCCTCTGACGGATGCTAGGGTGCTAACTCTCAAAGCTATTATGGTTGTGAAGGTGCTAGTTTTCAAGGCTTACACAGATTTGAAGAGAGGGAGATGGAAGTTGGGCAAGATACAATGCTATAAAATACAATATTCTTATATTATTACTCACATCCCATAAGGAATGGAGACGACCTAGAAGATACATACTCTCCTGAGATTCATTAATCATAGATTATCCCACAGGTCCAGACACATTTTTCTTTTTTTTTCCACATTATTCTTTAATACATGCTTTCGAGTTTGTTGCAAGCCTTTAGTTAATTTTTAGTTTTGAAAATGTGGATTTTGACCATTTTCTAGGGTTTTGGTCTATTCAGGGGATAACTTATGGAAGTTCTCACTCTATTATTTTGATTATCTTCCTTGAATTATCTCTTTAGTAACATTAGTAAATCTGCATTTTTAAATCTATTCATATAACTAAATAGATTCATTAATATTTAACCATAATTGTATTCCTTCCTTCATCATGTTCTATTATATCACTTAATTCACTTAGATAGTATTTTCCATAAGATTTGGAAGAAATATTTATAAAAGAAGTAGGTCTATTCTTTTCATTTTTAATTATTGTGTTGTGTTATTAGGATTTCTCTATTTACACAATATATTGGCATTTTTTTCTATACTTTTCTAGGAACTAAAACATTTTAAAAGCTTTAAGAATTATATTTTTATTCCAAATTTGAGTGAATGCATTTATTTAAAAATATGTCAAGAGCTTTATTTTAAAAGTCATTTGGAAAATGTTTTAAATATGTTTAATGATTTTTATTTTCTTGTTTCCTAATTCATTATAAGTAAAATTTAATTATTTAACAATTTAGATAACACATTTAATTTATCAAGTTTATGTGTAATTGTGAGTAGTGTTTTAATTAAGCACCTTACTTCAAGGAGTGATGGCATCAAAATAACAGATTAAAAAACTCCAGGCCCTAGTTCCTTATTTAAACATTGAAAAGAGACAACTATACACTAACTAAAATAACCTTATAGGAACACTGGAATACACTCAAAGGTCCACAGAAGCCAAGCAAACTTCCAAAGAAGAAAAACTCATAATCAAATTGTAGGAAACTTCATGGTATTTTTACTCACTTTTGCCCACTACCGCCACAGTGTAGTATAGAATGACATTAACCAGGCAGTAGACCAGATGCTGACTCCCTTCCTCAAACTGTAGGAAACAGAATAGATTGTATATGTTACATAATATACTTTCTTGGGCTTCCTCAGGGACTGACCAGTTTTTGTTTTTGTTTTTGTTTTTGTTTTTTTTCACCTACACTCAAAGAGTCACAGTACCACAGCTCTGTGGAAAAAGCCACAGGAGTTAGGAATGGGCATGTTTTGTATACACTGCAAGAGAGACTACAGACCTACAGATACCTGTAGCAACGGATTATGGATACAAGAATACAATAGAATATCTACGTTTTCAAGGAGTTGTGGATATTAAAGACTTTGAGATAGCAAACACTTAAAAGTGGCCATGCATCTATTTACACCTATTACAGTGTCCAGCTTACCCAGAAGAAAATTAATTCAATTTAAAGATGGGAAAATGAGCTGAATAAACAACTCTCTAAGGAAGACATACGAACAACCAAAAAGCATATGAAGAAAATGCTCAACATCCCCCATGGTAAGGGAGATGCAGATCAAAACCACAATAAGATACTACCTAACCCAAGTCAGAATGACTAAGATTAAAAAAACAAATAATGATAAGTGCTAGGGGGGATGTAGTGAAAGCGGAACACTCCTACACTGTTGGTGGGAATGTAAATTGGTCCAGCCCCTGTGGAGAATGATATGGAGGTTTCTCAAAGACTTTAAATAGAACTACCATATGATCCAGCAATTCCACTCCTGGGTATCTACCCAAAGGACAGGAGAGCACTCAGTTGGCAAAGCGCTTGCACATCTATATTCCTTGCAGCCTTATTCACTATTGCTAAGACATGGAACCAACCCAAATGTTCACGAACAGTGAATGGATTGAAAAATTGTGGCACATATCCTCCATAGAATACTATTCAGCCATAAAAAAACACTAAGACCATGGAATTTGATAGAAAGTGGATGAATATGGAAGATTTGTTGTTGAGTGAAGCAAGTCAGTTTATGAAAGAGAAACATTGCATGTCTCCATTTAACATATACCGACTGACTGCACTCTATGGTAGAGACTGAAAGACTGGAGAACACAAAAGTATTAAAAATTGTAATGGACACTAGAGACAAAGTGGAAAGTGTGTGGGAGGGGAAGAGCATAGGAAATTTGGGGGGGAAATGGAGAAGTAAGACACTTGTGGAACACAGATAAGGTTTACTATCTGTTGACAAAGATGTGTATGGTGGCCTCAACTGTGTTGGACTGAGGTATATATCAAGCTGCATAAAGTCTCTTCACAATCTAAATGATGTATAGTGATTTAATGCATAAATAATAATAAAAAAACATATAAATGAAGTTAAAAAAAAAGTGGTCATGCGTAAGGGAGTGTCAAAAAACACATTAACTCATACTAGGTGTGGGCACGAGTGTGTGCCCAAGATCTCGGGAGGAAAATGGAAGAAAAGAGATTGTGGCATGGCCATCTCCCCCCAGAGGTGATTTCTCACTTTCCTTCTCACTGTCTCTGTATCTCCCAACCTCCTGGCAAGCACACGTGCCCTAAGGCACAAACCTCTATACACACACAAACACATACATCCTAGATCATGGCAATACACATATTCAGGACATACTTAACAAGAACTTCTGCCTTCACTGGAGGCTGCTCATGAGGCTCAGAAAAATGCCTAGGAAGTTAGTAATGTTCTCCCTATTTCAGAGCCAGTCTTCAAAGACTAGGAAAGGTGACTGCTTTTAAAAATTTAAATCATCATGGGGTTGGCAGTTGGCTTGGTGGTTAATGGCGCTGGACTTCCACATGGCCGACCGTGGTTCTAGTCTCAGACTTGGTGAATTTCTTTCTTTATTTCTCTCTCTCTCTCTGTTCCTCTCTGGTCAAATAAAAATAAAATAAATAAATAAAGATAAAATTAAAAAGTCTAAGTTTTCATTAAAAGGAACAAGGTGAACACAGAAACAGAAAAATAAGGCGCATTCAAATGAATACTATAAACAGCCAGAAACCATCCCTGAGGAAACATAGGCATTAGTCACATCAGAAGAGCATCTAAAAATAACTGTCTAAAGTATGCTCAAAAAACTAAAGGAAAACACAAAGAAGAAATCAAGAAAACAATATATAAACAAAATAAAAACATCAACAAGACAACAAAAATAATAAAGAGGAACTTAACAGAAATTCTGGAGCTGAAAAATGGGACTGTATTGGAAAATTCAGTTGAGAAGTTCAACACCAAATTCAATAAAAGACAGAGTTAGTGAACTTGAAGACAGGACATTTGAAATTATGAAATCTGAGGAGCAGAAAGACAAAACATGGAGGAATAAAACAGACTTTAAGGGCTTTATGCATTCCTTTACACTAAAAATGAAATTTTAAAAAGGAGAGTAAGGAAACACTTCAATTTTTAATACCACAAGGAAAAAAAAAACACTTGGAGATTAAACATGGAGATGAAATATTTGTACACTGAAAATTACAAAGCATTGCTGATAGAAATGAAGAATGACACAATACATGGAGAGACATCCTGAGTTCAGAGATCAAAGCATTTAATATTATTAAGATGTTGCCCTCAAAATTTATGTGTTAGAAACTTAATTCCCAGTGCAACAGTGTTTAGAGGTGGGATCTGTAAGAGAGTATTAAATCATAGGGGAACTGCCTTCATAAATGAATTAAGATGATTATCACCAAAGTGGGCTAGTGATAAAAGGAAGAACAGTTTGGACCCTTTTCCTCTCTCTCTCACACACACACACACTTGCTCTTTCACATGCGGTGTCTTCCACCATGTCATGATGCAGCCAGAAGGCTCTTACCACATGTGGGCTCCCAGTTTTGGATTTCCCAGCCTTCAGAAATGCTAATCAAATTAATTTGTGTTTTATAGATTACCAAGTGTTATTGCAGAAAAAAATGTACTCAGAGAGAGGTTGATACTACCCAAAGCAATCTACAAATTTAATGCAATCCCTATCAAGATACCAATGATGTTTTTGCATAAATAGAAAAATTCAACACAAAATTCACATGGAAACTCAAGGGACCCAAAATAGAGGGGAAATAAAAAACTTAATAAAGGAAAACAAAATTAGAGGTCTCATATTTTCTGATTTTAAAACTCACTACAAAACATTGTGATAGCCCTATACGTCAATAAAATAGAATAAGAAATCCATAAATAAACTCTCACATATATAATGAAATACCTTTCAAAAGGGAAAATGAACAGAATAAACAACTCTCTAAGGAAGACATACAAACAGCCAAAAAGCATATGAAAAATTGCTCAACATCCCTCATCTTAATGGAGATGCAGATCAAAACTACAGTGAGATACCACCTAACCCCAGTCAGAATGAAGAAGATTAAACAATCAAAAAATGGTAAGTGTTGGAGGGGATGTGATGAAAGGGGAACTCTCCTACACTGTGGGTGGGAATGTAAACTGGGTCAGCCACTGTGGAAAACAATATGGAGGTTCCTCAAAGACCTTCAGAACTACCATATGATCCAGCAATTCCACTCCTGGGTATCTACCCAAAGGACAGGTGAACACTCAGTTAGAAAAGCACTTGCACATCTGTATTTATTGTAGCATTATTCATGATTGCTAAGACATGGAACCAACCCAAATGTTCACAAATGGATGAATGGATTGAAAAAGTATGACACGTATATTCCATGGAATACGATTCAGCCATAAAAAACAAGTCCTTGGCATTTGATAGATAGTGGATGAATATGGAGGATTTATTGCTGAGTGAATCAAGTCAGGCTATGAAACAGAGATGTAGTATGTCTCCACTTAACCTATACCAACTGTCCGCACTCTATGGTAGAGACTGAAGGACTGGAGGACACAAAAACATTGAAAATTGTTACGGACACTGGGGACAAAGTGGAAAGATAATGGGAGAGGGGAAGAGCATAGGAAAGGAAATTTGGGGGGAAAAAAAGAGCGGTAAAACATTTGTGGGACACAGAGATATGATTTATTACCTGTTGATGAGGATGTGTATAGTATTCTCACTTGGGCTGAAATGAGGTGTATATCATGCTAGGTAAAGTCTCTTTACAATCTAAATGATATATAGCGATTGAATGCATAAATAATAATAATTATTATAATAATAAAAGGAGTGTCAAGATCTTTTAATGAGGACAGTGTTTTCAGAAAATGGTTTTTGGAAAACTTGATATCTATATGCAAAAGAATGTATTTGAAACTTTCCGTAACACCATACAAAAGATTAACCAAAAATGCTTCAAAGACCTAAATGGAATTACTAAAACTGTAAAATGCTTAAAAGAGAATTGGGGGAAAATATGACCGTAGATTTGGCAATATGAAAACATGACCGTAGATTTGGCAATATGAGACTGAGGCCATAAAAGAGGCTTAGATTCAACTCCTGAGTCAGTCTGAATACACAGGGTATATCTGTGCACACCTATGTTCCTTGATGAAAGAGAGGTGGGAGCAGGGGTGCGGGTGAGATTGTGGCATGGCGAGACTCTGTCTCAAGCACTTCTCTATCTCTCTCTTACTTTCTCTATATCAATACCTAAAATAAAGTTAACTATCTCTCTCTTACTTTCTCTATATCAATAACTAAAATAAAGTTAAAAATTACTTAAAAAATATAGAGTGGGGTTAAAATATTTTATTGAATTTCAGCACTCTGAGGAAAATAAACTTACAAATTACAAACATCATTTCACCTTTTGTCCCAAAAATGTTTACTTTTGGAAGGGTGGTGTTTTAGCAGGAGTTTTTTATTTAGTATTATATATTTTTAAATGAATTAAAATAATCTTTCTACCCTCTACTGTAGCAATATGTCTTATAGAAAGGAAATATCCTTTCAGAAATAGCAATATATATCTCAGCAAGACCATGATTACAAACATCTGTTAACACCTTGGAATCAAAAACATGACATTTAACTTACAGTATTTCTGCTCCTCATGTTAAAATTGGTAAAATTGCTTTCAAGTTGTCATGATTTAAGTAGCACTTTTTCAGAAAGTTAAAACTTAGTTACCTGTTTTATTATTGTGTCATGAAAGGTCCAAACTGTTTATAAAACATGAAAATAAGTATACATTAAAAAGGACAGAATAACCAACAAGTAAGGGAAAATTTATTGAAGATAAAATAAGCAAATATAAGTAAAATATATGAAATACTCAATGTGGAATATTGGTTACATACATGAAAGTTTTGAATAATGTGATCAATGGTGATCAGAAGTCAGAACCCAAATTAGGATCCTGACTTATGTAATGTGAACTAGGAAGTGTCCTTGGACCATTAGAAATATCTCAGACTATACAAACATTTTAAACAAGGCAACATATCACAAATTAATTTCAATGACTGAATCTCTATAAACAGCTTTAATTAGGATTTTAAGAGGATTACAACTCAGAGAAACAGATTCAGATAGAAAACTGCATTAGTGTCCAAAAGTGAGGAGGGAATATAAGACTTTTTATGCAAAAAGTTTTAAATCATTACAAGATAATTAGCATTCTTTGAAGTGAAACTTTTGCTGAAGGATCAAAAGCTCTGAGGGGACTATGTGAGTTACATGAGCTAGAGAAAGATAAAGGGAGACAAGGATGTCCATGAAACAGGAGGTCGATAACATCCTGGCCTTGGTGCATATCTTGTGGTTTTCCAGAAACTTCTGCCAAAGGGTTGATGTGAGCCAAAGTTTATGTTTCTAGGCAGTTCATCTCTTATGTATATAAGTTCCGTCTCCTTTATGGCCTCTTAACTCCATTTTTGAAATAATAAGCGGCTTCATTATATCTCCTTTCACATGCTCAGTTCCAGAAAATTCTTGGTAAAATGCAGACATCGCTAAAGGAAGTGTTATATTAAAATATCATTAGCTTGGATGAATATTAATCAGTTAAGTGGCATACAACATACAAAAATGTAATATATTTGCCAATAATATCACAAATGAGGTAGGTGGTAGCCAAGTTGTATTGGGTTAAGGAAATGACACTAAATAGTAATTCAACTCTGCAAAAACACAGGTGATTGGGATGGCTGGATCCCACATGGTTGACTTCATGACTTGAGTCCCGGACCTGGTGGCTTGAAAACAACCAGGAACAGGTGCTTGCATGCCAAGAGTCCCAAGAGGAAAATTGAGGAGAAGGAATTGTGGAGTGGCTATCCCTCCTGGGGAGTGATTTTTCACTTCCCTCCTCTATCTCTCTGTCTCTCTGGCAAGTACACATGACTTGTAGCAAACAAAGAACTGTAAGAACAAATGAAGAAAACCATAAATGTTAACTAAAAATGTCAATATAGCAAAAAGCATGTATATATAGCTGCTCTTCTCTCTTCTTTCAGCTTTTTCTTTCTTTTTTGATTATTATTATCATTAATATTATTATTATTTACTAGAGAATATGCATGTTTGCCAGAGAGGGGGAAAGGAGAAAGCACCCCTTATGAGACTAGTCATGCTGCAGTCCTTTCCCCTCCATTTTTTTGTTTTGTTTTTGTTTTTGGACAAACACACACATTTACCCAGAGTGTTTCATAAGCCAAGGAGTCCAAGACTTGAATCACATGGCCAGCTATGTGAGATCCGGCTGCCTTAATCACCAGGTCACACAGCCAGCTCTCTTTCATGTTCTTGTTTTTGCTATAGGGCATGTGAAGTCACCAGAGACAGAGAGAGACAAAATGAAAAATCACCCCTCTGCAGGATGACCACTCCACAATTCCTTCTCCTCCAATTTCTTCTCTGGACTTCGAGCATGCACACATACATGCTCAGTGTGGTTTTCAAGCTGCCGGATCTGGGACTTGAACCACGTAGTCAGACATGTGGGATCTAGCCACCTGAACCTCCGTGCTGCCTGCTGGTCCCCTCAGTTTCTTCAAAAGACATATTTTTAAACGATAGCAAGTAGTAATTAAAACTATATCTTGTTGGGTTTGTGATATTTACAGGTACAATAAGTATAACAAAAACACCCTAAAAGGGAAGAAAAGAAACAGAGCTATATAGATGAAATGATTCTGTATCTCACTAGAATTTAGTTAGTATAACTCTGAAGCTCATTCTGACAAGTTAGGAGCACTAGCACTAGAGCCAACAATTAAAAAATACTCAAAAAGTGAAGTGAAAATATCACTTAATGAGTTTTAAATGCTACATTATAAAATATTCACTTAAGGAAAAAAGCATTAAATTGGGGGGAAGACATATATATACACACACATATACCACTATATACATATATCCTTAAATGTGAATGGGTTTAACAATCTAATCAAGGAATGGAGTGGCTGGTGGCTTGCAGAGCAACACGCTTAAGTTTTATTGTGACTGCTGTGATCCATACCTCACCCACGATTTTCCACCTGTGAGAAAAATACACCGCAGTGGTAGGAAACACAAAGAGAATGTGAAAGAGTACCATCAGAAAAGGATGGAAGAGCAGGCTCAAAGCTTGACTGATAAAGCAATGGCTGCATTCCAACAAGGGAAGATACCTCCTACTTCATTCTCTGCTCCTCCTTCTGTAGGGGTGATGATCCCACCTCCCCCCAGCCTCCTGGGTCCTCTTTGCCTTGGCATGATGCCAGCAACTCATATGGGGAACTCTCCCATGATGGCAATGATGGGCCCTCATCTTCCTGGGATGATGCCATTGGGACCTGCTCCTGGAATGAGATCACCCATGGGAGGCCATTTGCCCATGATGCCTGGGTCCCCAATGATGAGACCTCCCGCCTGGTCCATGATGGTGCCCACTCTGCCAGGAATGGCTGGACAGACAGATAAGGATGGAGGGAGGTCTCTTAATGTCAGTTTTATATTAACTTGTTCTACTTCACCAAGTGATTATGGTACTGTGACTCTGGATGTTTTCTAACAGCATGTCAAGCAAGACTTTCTTCCCCTTCCTACTAAAAAAAAAAATTAGAAAGAGGAGAGAAGTGGGACAAAAAAGTACAGTTTTCATTTGTATTGTGAAATATGAAAATAAAATTTTCAACTGTTTTAGTTTTTTAAGAAATCTAATTAAAAGGCAGATTGTCAAATTGGATAAAAATTAAACACACACACATGGGGCTGGCAAGTGACATGGTAGTTAAGGCACTGGACTCCCACATTGCCAACTATGGTTCAAATCTTGGACCTGGTGGCTTGATTTCTCACTTTCCCTCTCTCCCTCTGTCTATTTCTGTTCGAAGTATATAATAATAATGATAAATAAAATTAAATGAATAATTAAAAAAACATACATGATTTCATTATTCCTACAGAAAAAGATGAGAAAAGGGTCTATTATTTAGTTACTACCAGAAAGATGAATAGTGGGATAATACATGACTACACTAATATCACAAAAAAATAGACTTTAAAACAAACAAATGTTACTATACATAATGAGGGACATTTTGTATGGTTATAGAAACAATCTTTTTGAAAGCTATAACAACTGAAATATACATACACCTAATAACAGAGCACTAAAATATATAAGACAAACTGATAGAAATAGAGTTCTTAAATAAAAATGCTAACCATCAATCTTAATACACTGGCAGAGAGGAACTAAACCTAAAGCAAGCAGAAAGGATATGATAAAAATTATAGCAGAAATGAATGAAATGAAGAATAGAAAAATAGAGAAAGTGAATAAAGCTGAAACATGGTTCTTTTAAAAGATCAAAAAAATGATAAAATTCTAGTCAGAATATCTAAGGAAAATTAAGAGATTTAAATAATTAGAATTATAAATGAATGGGAGATAGGCCTTAGCACCAAACTTAAATTTATAAAGTAATACTATGCCAATAGCATAGATATTTAAAGGAACAGATTCCTAGAAAGGTACAAACTACTATAATTGTATTAAAAAGGAATAAATATGTTTTCGAATTGATTGTGGTGATGGTTACACATGTCTATAAATATACTAAAATGCATTGAATGGCATACTTTAAATGTATGAATTGGAAAGCATGCGATTTACCTCTCAAAACTGTTCAAAGAAAAAAGCAAAAGAATGTAGGTGATTATACCACACTAATACAAATCAAATGAAATCTATATTATATACACTTCTTTTTTAGATTTTTCCCATAGAGTGCATATGTTCACAAGAGAGAGACAGTTAGAAACAGAGAGAGAGAAAATATGAAAAATCATCCCCAGGAGAATAGCCACAGTGCACTCTGTTCTCCTCCATTTTCCCCTCAGGATTTGGGTATGCACACACATGCACATGGCATGATTTTCAAGCTACCAGATCCGGGACTTGAACTGCAGAGTTGGCAATTTGGGATCCAGCATCTTAATTACCATGAAAAATATGAAATACGTCATGAATTTGTGTGTTATCCTTGCACAGGGGTTATAATAATCTTCTATGTATTGGTTCAATTTGAGTATATGTGCTGCCAAAGTGAGCACTGTAGTAGCTATATTATTTTCCAACAAAGCTGATTTCAGAAGAAGAAAAATCATTAGAGGAAAAAATTGTTCATTGTATAATGCTAAAATGTTCAATTCTCTGGAGAAAAATAGTAATTTTTAAAGTGTACACATCTAAAAGAACATAAAAATGCTTGTGACAAAAAACTAATAGAATTTGAAGGAAAAATAAAAATATTCAGTATTATATCTGGAGATTTTAACACTTCTCATTCAGTAACTTATAGAACAAGGAGGCAGAAATCAGTAAGCCTATAGCTAACCTGAAAATCACCATTCAATAGCAATGATCTAATTGACATTTCTACTTTATCCAAAAACTGTGAAATTCACGTATTCCTCAAGCTCACCCCCAACACACATACACACATTACCAAGATATAATATATTCTGAGCCATAAAACATACTTGAACACAATTAAAAGAAGAGAAAACATACCAAGTATATTCTCAATCTATGAGACAATCACTCTAAAAGTAAATACAGAAAGATAACTACAAAATAGAAGATATTTGGAGATCAAATCCACACTATTAAATAAAATATAGGCCAAAAGAATAGGCCCTAGAGTCTGCCTATGGCTGCAGTCTCTAATGGCTAGGACCCATGGCTCATCCCCCCGACCCCCACTTGCTTTTGGACTTCAGGTTTGTGTCTTGGGACTTTAAGACAAACTTGACACCCTCTCCACCACATCTGGTTCAAGCTAGCAGCATTGCCAGACACCAGGTTGCATGTGGTTGCAGGCCCTAATGGCCTGAACTCATGGCTCATCCACCCCTTCACTTCCCTTTGAACTCTCAGAACTTTGATGTTTTGAATAGTGCATGGCACATGTATGCCATATTTTCTTTGCTCCTGATGTGAAGTTCATTAACTTAGTTGGAAACTCACCACTCTTCAGAAACAGGGAGGACTTTGGGTGACCCAGGACTTGTGACAATAGTGCAGGGTACTCCTGAGCAACAGGGAGGCAGACCAGAAGAGAGAGCACCAATTTCATACTCCTGCACACCTTTCAACACTCAAAGGTACCTTGAACAAGTTAAGAAGGAATGTATAGACTACCAAATGACTAAGAACAATCACAGAAGCACAAGAAATATGAGCAACCAACAAAATGTCTCTCCTCCAAGGGAAAATATCAATCCTCCATCACCCACAGACAACACAATGAATGTTGTGGATGTGTCAGATAAGCAATTCAGAATATTAGTAGTGATCAAACTAACTGAGATGCAAGAGAAAAGAGACAATGAGCTCCAGGAAATGAGGAAGTCCTTTCAAGATATGAAAGAAGAAATAGACTCCTTAAAAAAGAATAAGATGGAACTGTTAGGGATGAAAAATGTGATACAGGAAATTAAAACCTCCCTTGAAAGTATTAAAAGTAGATTAGATCATGCAGAAGATCATATCTCGAATGTAGAAGACAAAAACTCTGACCTAGAAAAAAGTATCAAGAAGATCAAGAAAACAACCAAGAAAAAAGAGGATGATATGCGAGGAACACTGAATATCATCAAGCGCCTCAATATTCAGTTAATTGGTATTCCAGAAGAGGAAGAAAATAATAAGGGCATTGATAATCTATCCCATGAAATTCTGGAAGAAAACTTTCCAAACCTAGAAAGACATTCAAATATCCAGACCCAAGAATACATAGAACCCCAAATAGAATCAACCCAAGAAGATCCTCTCCAAGGTACATCATAGCTAGATTGGCAAAAACAACAGACAAAGACAAGATACTAAAATTGGCAAGAGGGAAATGTCAAGTTGCTTACAAAGGTCACCCCATCAGGCTAACATCGGACCTCTCATCAGAAACAATACAGGCAAGGAAAGAATGGGAAATATAGTCAAAGTGTTAAATGAAAACCAATTTCAACCAAGGATACTATACCAAACGAGATTATCTTTCTTTTTCTTTTTTTTTTTTTTTTTTGCCTTTTTATACCTGGTTTATTTAT
>NW_006208495.1:828480-837379 GCF_000334495.1 Tupaia belangeri chinensis
ATATATACATATATATATATATACACACACATATACCACTATATAAATATATCCTTAAATGTGAATGGGTTTAACAATCTAATCAAGGAATGGAGTGGCCGATGGCTTGCAGAGCAACACGCTTAAGTTTTATTGTGACTGCTGTGATCCATACCTCACCCACGATTTTCCACCTGTGAGAAAAATACACCGCAGTGGTAGGAAACACAAAGAGAATGTGAAAGAGTACCATCAGAAAAGGATGGAAGAGCAGGCTCAAAGCTTGACTGATAAAGCAATGGCTGCATTCCAACAAGGGAAGATACCTCCTACTTCATTCTCTGCTCCTCCTTCTGTAGGGGTGATGATCCCACCTCCCCCCAGCCTCCTGGGTCCTCTTTGCCTTGGCATGATGCCAGCAACTCATATGGGGAACTCTCCCATGATGGCAATGATGGGCCCTCATCTTCCTGGGATGATGCCATTGGGACCTGCTCCTGGAATGAGATCACCCATGGGAGGCCATTTGCCCATGATGCCTGGGTCCCCAATGATGAGACCTCCCGCCTGGTCCATGATGGTGCCCACTCTGCCAGGAATGGCTGGACAGACAGATAAGGATGGAGGGAGGTCTCTTAATGTCAGTTTTATATTAACTTGTTCTACTTCACCAGGAGATTATGGTACTGTGACTCTGGATGTTTTCTAACAGCATGTCAAGCAAGACTTTCTTCCCCTTCCTACTAAAAAAAAAAATTAGAAAGAGGAGAGAAGTGGGACAAAAAAGTACAGTTTTCATTTGTATTGTGAAATATGAAAATAAAATTTTCAACTGTTTTAGTTTTTTAAGAAATCTAATTAAAAGGCAGATTGTCAAATTGGATAAAAATTAAACACACACACATGGGGCTGGCAAGTGACATGGTAGTTAAGGCACTGGACTCCCACATTGCCAACTATGGTTCAAATCTTGGACCTGGTGGCTTGATTTCTCACTTTCCCTCTCTCCCTCTGTCTATTTCTGTTCGAAGTATATAATAATAATGATAAATAAAATTAAATGAATAATTAAAAAAACATACATGATTCCATTATTCCTACAGAAAAAGATGAGAAAAGGGTCTATTATTTAGTTACTACCAGAAAGATGAATAGTGGGATAATACATGACTACACTAATATCACAAAAAAATAGACTTTAAAACAAACAAATGTTACTATACATAATGAGGGACATTTTGTATGGTTATAGAAACAATCTTTTTGAAAGCTATAACAACTGAAATATACATACACCTAATAACAGAGCACTAAAATATATAAGACAAACTGATAGAAATAGAGTTCTTAAATAAAAATGCTAACCATCAATCTTAATACACTAGAAGAGAGGAACTAAACCTAAAGCAAGCAGAAAGGATATGATAAAAATTATAGCAGAAATGAATGAAATGAAGAATAGAAAAATAGAGAAAGTGAATAAAGCTGAAACATGGTTCTTTTAAAAGATCAAAAAAATGATAAAATTCTAGTCAGAATATCTAAGGAAAATTAAGAGATTTAAATAATTAGAATTATAAATGAATGGGAGATAGGCCTTAGCACCAAACTTAAATTTATAAAGTAATACTATGCCAATAGCATAGATATTTAAAGGAACAGATTCCTAGAAAGGTACAAACTACTATAATTGTATTAAAAAGGAATAAATATGTTTTCGAATTGATTGTGGTGATGGTTACACATGTCTATAAATATACTAAAATGCATTGAATGGCATACTTTAAATGTATGAATTGGAAAGCATGCGATTTACCTCTCAAAACTGTTCAAAGAAAAAAGCAAAAGAATGTAGGTGATTATACCACACTAATACAAATCAAATGAAATCTATAGTATCTACACTTCTTTTTTAGATTTTTCCCATAGAGTGCATATGTTCACAAGAGAGAGACAGTTAGAAACAGAGAGAGAGAAAATATGAAAAATCATCCCCAGGAGAATAGCCACAGTGCATGCACTCTGTTCTCCTCCATTTTCCCCTCAGGATTTGGGTATGCACACACATGCACATGGCATGATTTTCAAGCTACCAGATCCGGGACTTGAACTGCAGAGTTGGCAATTTGGGATCCAGCATCTTAATTACCATGAAAAATATGAAATACGTCATGAATTTGTGTGTTATCCTTGCACAGGGGTTATAATAATCTTCTATGTATTGGTTCAATTTGAGTATATGTGCTGCCAAAGTGAGCACTGTAGTAGCTATATTATTTTCCAACAAAGCTGATTTCAGAAGAAGAAAAATCATTAGAGGAAAAAATGGTGCATTGTATAATGCTAAAATGATCAATTCTCTGGAGAAAAATAGTAATTTTTAAAGTGTACACATCTAACAGAACATAAAAATGCTTGTGACAAAAAACTAATAGAATTTGAAGGAAAAATAAAAATATTCAGTATTATATCTGGAGATTTTAACACTTCTCATTCAGTAACTTATAGAACAAGGAGGCAGAAATCAGTAAGGATATAGCTAACCTGAAAATCACCATTCAATAGCAATGATCTAATTGACATTTCTACTTTATCCAAAAACTGTGAAATTCACGTATTCCTCAAGCTCACCCCCAACACACATACACACATTACCAAGATATAATATATTCTGAGCCATAAAACATACTTGAACACAATTAAAAGAAGAGAAAACATACCAAGTATATTCTCAATCTATGAGACAATCACTCTAAAAGTAAATACAGAAAGATAACTACAAAATAGAAGATATTTGGAGATCAAATCCACACTATTAAATAAAATATAGGCCAAAAGAATAGGCCCTAGAGTCTGCCTATGGCTGCAGTCTCTAATGGCTAGGACCCATGGCTCATCCCCCCGACCCCCACTTGCTTTTGGACTTCAGGTTTGTGTCTTGGGACTTTAAGACAAACTTGACACCCTCTCCACCACATCTGGTTCAAGCTAGCAGCATTGCCAGACACCAGGTTGCATGTGGTTGCAGGCCCTAATGGCCTGAACTCATGGCTCATCCACCCCTTCACTTCCCTTTGAACTCTCAGAACTTTGATGTTTTGAATAGTGCATGGCACATGTATGCCATATTTTCTTTGCTCCTGATGTGAAGTTCATTAACTTAGTTGGAAACTCACCACTCTTCAGAAACAGGGAGGACTTTGGGTGACCCAGGACTTGTGACAATAGTGCAGGGTACTCCTGAGCAACAGGGAGGCAGACCAGAAGAGAGAGCACCAATTTCATACTCCTGCACACCTTTCAACACTCAAAGGTACCTTGAACAAGTTAAGAAGGAATGTATAGACTACCAAATGACTAAGAACAATCACAGAAGCACAAGAAATATGAGCAACCAACAAAATGTCTCTCCTCCAAGGGAAAATATCAATCCTCCATCACCCACAGACAACACAATGAATGTTGTGGATGTGTCAGATAAGCAATTCAGAATATTAGTAGTGATCAAACTAACTGAGATGCAAGAGAAAAGAGACAATGAGCTCCAGGAAATGAGGAAGTCCTTTCAAGATATGAAAGAAGAAATAGACTCCTTAAAAAAGAATAAGATGGAACTGTTAGGGATGAAAAATGTGATACAGGAAATTAAAACCTCCCTTGAAAGTATTAAAAGTAGATTAGATCATGCAGAAGATCATATCTCGAATGTAGAAGACAAAAACTCTGACCTAGAAAAAAGTATCAAGAAGATCAAGAAAACAACCAAGAAAAAAGAGGATGATATGCGAGGAACACTGAATATCATCAAGCGCCTCAATATTCAGTTAATTGGTATTCCAGAAGAGGAAGAAAATAATAAGGGCATTGATAATCTATCCCATGAAATTCTGGAAGAAAACTTTCCAAACCTAGAAAGACATTCAAATATCCAGACCCAAGAATACATAGAACCCCAAATAGAATCAACCCAAGAAGATCCTCTCCAAGGTACATCATAGCTAGATTGGCAAAAACAACAGACAAAGACAAGATACTAAAATTGGCAAGAGGGAAATGTCAAGTTGCTTACAAAGGTCACCCCATCAGGCTAACATCGGACCTCTCATCAGAAACAATACAGGCAAGGAAAGAATGGGAAATATAGTCAAAGTGTTAAATGAAAACCAATTTCAACCAAGGATACTATACCAAACGAGATTATCTTTCTTTTTCTTTTTTTTTTTTTTTTTTGTTTTTTTATGCCTGGTTTATTTCACTTAGCAAGATGTGCACCGGAATTGTTTGTTTTGTCACAATGGCAGGATTTCCTTCTTTTGAATGACTAATATCATCTTTATCCTTTCATCTGTTGATTGTCATTTAGGCTGTCTTGTATTTTGACAATTTTCACTAGAGCTACAATGAATATCTGGGAGGGACCAGCAGTTAGCGTAATGGCTATGTCACTGGACTCCCACGTAGTCGACAACGGCTCAAGTCCCGGACCCAGTGGCTTAAAACTCACGCCGGGCATGTGTGTGTGCGTGCCCAAGATCCCGAGAGGAGAAGGGATTGCGGCGTGGCCATCCCCCCTGGGGGTGATTTCTCGCTTTCTGTCTCTCTCTGTCTGTCTGGCGAGCGCACATGCCCTATAGCAAAATCCTCTCAAAAAAAAAAAAAGAATAAATGAATATCTGGGTGTAGATATCTTTTCAACACTCTGATATTGTTTGTATATATATTCATAATTAGTATTGCTAAATCACATGTTGGTTCTACTTTTAATGTTTTAATGAACCTTGTGCCATTTTCCATTATGGCTATAACAATTTACTTCCCCACCAACCATGTATAAGGTTTCCCTTTTATCCACATCTTTGCCAATATTTATCATTTATCTTTTTTATAACAGATATTATAACAAGTACAAGGTGTTATCCTATAGAGGCTTTGCAAAAAAAAAAAAAAAACATACAAATGGCCAATAGACATATGAAAAGGAGCTCAACATAATTAACAATCAGAGAAATGCAAAGCAAGATTATCTTTCATATGGGAAAAAAGGACAAAAAAAACCATTCTCGAATAAACAAAAACTGAAAGAAATTAGCAACTCCAGACCAGCTCTTCAAGAGGTTCTGAAGGGAGTGCTATACCAGGAAAACTTAAAAAGTCAGATGAACAGTTACAAGAGAACAAAATAACAACCAAAAAAAAAAAAGCTCACTTAATGATAGAAACAGGTCCAGAAATATCGATAATAACATTGAATGTTAATGGATTACATTCTCCAATTAAGAGACACAACACTGGCCGAATGGATTAAAAAAAAAAAATAGAAACTTCTATCTGTTGCCTATAAGAAATGTACTTTATGGATGAAGACATACATAGACTAAAAGTGAAGAACTGGAAAAAGATATTATATGCAAACGAAAATCAAAAAAAGGGCTGGAGTTGCAATATTGATTTCAGACAAAATAGGCTTCAAGACTAAGAATGTAAGAAGAGACAAAGAAGGGCATTATATAATAGTAAGTAGGTTAATGCAACAAGGAGACATAACACTTACTAATATCTATGTACCCAACACAGGAGCGCCTAAATATGTGAAGGAGAGATAGGGAGCAGCACTAAAATTGTTGAGGATCTCAACACACCATTATCTCCGTTAGAAAGATCTTCTAGATAAAAAATAAATAGATACAGTATCTAAATGATACTATAAATTGAATGGACTTGATAGATATCTGTAGAACTTTCCACCCTAAGATCACAAAATATATATTTTTCTCACTCCAGTCTGAAACCTTTTCAAAGATTGACCATATGGTAGGACAAAAATCAAGCCTTTACAGATTAAAAGGCATAGAAACCATATCCAGCACCTTCTTTGACCATGATGTAATCAAACTCAATATTAATTTCAAGAAACACCCTCAAGGGAACCAGCAGTTAGCATAATGGCTATGTCACTGAACTCCCACGTAGTCGACCGCGGTTCGTGTCCCGGACCCGTTGGCTTAAAACTCATGCTGGGCGCATATGCGTGCGTGCCCAAGATCCTGAAAGGAGAATGGAGGAGAAGGGATTGCGGCATGACCATCCCCCATGGGGGGAGTGATATCTCGCTTTCTGTCTCTCTGTCTCTCTCTCTGTCTGTCTGGCGAGCGCACGTGCCCTAAAGCAAAAACCTCTTCAAAAAAAATAAAAAGAAAGAAACATCCTCAAAAATACACAAATGCATGTGAACTGAACCTACTTCTGAATGAATTCTTAACTACGGAAGAAATTAAGTATAAAATCAAAAAATGTATGGAAACAAATGATAATGAGTACAAAAGTTTCTGTAATATATAGGACAAGGCAAAAGCAGTCATAAGAGGGAAATTCATAGCAATTAGTGTGCAGAATAAAAAGATGGAAAGGTGGCAATTAGATAACCTAACATCATGCCTCAGGGAATTAGAAAAACAACAACAAAAGTCCCAAAAAATGCCAGGCGAAAAGAAATAATAAAGATTTGAGAAGAAATAAATGAAATAGAAAATAAACAAACCATACGGAAAATAAATGAAAGCAAAAGCTGGTTCTTTGAAAAGATTAACAAGATTGACACACCATTGGCTAGACAGATAAAGAAGAAGAAAAAAGAAATGAGATAAATCAAATATGTAATAAAACAGGCAACATTACAACAGACATAATAGAAATACAAAATATTATTGAAGGATGTTATGAGTGACTATATGTCAACAAGCAAGAGAACATGGAGGAGATGAACAAATTCCTGGATGCATATAATCTACCAACATTGAATCAGGAGGACATAGAAACCCTGAATAGATCCATAACAAGGCAGGAGATTGAATCAGTAATAAATAACCTCCCAACAAAGAAAAGCCCAGATCCAGATGACTTCACTTATGAATTCTACAAAACTTTTAAGGAAGAGTTAACCTCTATCCTACTCATATTATTTCTAAAGATTCAAGAGGAAGAAAATCTTCCAAATTCATTTTATGATGCCTCCATCATTCTCGTTCCCAAAACAGATAAGGACATAACAAAAAAAGGAAAACTACAGACCAATATCTCTGATGAATATAGATGCAAAAATTTTCAACAAAATATTTGCAAAACATATCCAACAGCATATAACAAAAATTATTCATTATGACCAGGTAGGCTTTATTCTAGGACTGCAACATACACAAGACCAGAAATATAATACTCCATATTAACAGAAAAAAAGGTAAAAACTCATATGATCATTTCAATTGATTCAGAGAAAGCATTTGATAAAAGACAACATCCTTTCATGATTAAGACTCTCAGTAAGATTGGTATAGAAGGGTCATTTCTCAGCACAATAAAAGTCATATATGAAAAGCCTATAGCTAGCATTATACTGAATGGGGAAAAGCTAAAAGCTTTTCGACTAAAAACTGATACTAGACAAGGCTGCCTTCTTTCTCTATTCCTTTTCAATATAGTGCTAGAAGTTTTAGCTAATGCAATGAGAAAAGAGAACAATATAAAGGGCATTCAAATAGGCGAAGAAGAGTTGAAAATATCTTTATTCACAGATGACATGATGGGATACTAAGAAGACCCAAAGATTTCCATAAAAAAAAAAAAAAACTTCTCAAAGTAATAAATGAATACAGTAAGGTGGCAGGATACAAAATCAACATCCAAAAATCTATAGCATTTCTATATATGAACAATAAGCTGAATGAAGTAGAGCTGAAGAAAGGAATCCCTTTTACCATAGCCACAAAAGGTATAAGATACCTAGGGATAAACCTAAGGAAGTCAAAGACTTTTACAAAGAAAGCTATGAAAATCTTTAAAAAGATACTGAAAAGGACATAAAAATGGGGAAGCACATCCCATGTTCCTGGATTGGAATAATTAACATAATCAAAGTGGCAATTCTACCCAAATTAATCCATATTTAATGCAATTCCAACCAAAATACTAGGGATATTCTTCACAAATTGAGAAAAGACAATCATAGAATTTTTCTGGAATCATAAAAGACCTCATATTCCCAAAGCAATCCTGCGCAAGAAGAATGGAGATGGTGGCATATCACTCCATGATCCCAAGATTTACTATAAAGCTGTGATTAGTAAAACACCATAGTATTGGCATAAAAACAGACATATGGACCAATGGAATAGAATAGAGACACCAGAAATAAACCCCAAAACATACAGCCAACTGATTTTTTTTTCCATTACAACTTGTTTTTATTTTACATTTTTTCACAAACATTTACTTTACTAACTAGTTTAAATTTTTACTACTAAAGGAAATTAATTTTAAAGCACCAAAAATTCTAGAATCCAGCTCACAAATACAGAATCAGGTGTTTTTATGTTGTTTTCTTGAGATATTTATGGCAGGAGTCCCAAGCTTAAAGTTAAAGTAACTACGTAACTATGGATGTACAAAATGTTGTTGATCATGTGCTCTATCCAGAAGATAATATACTGAGAGTCTGCTTTGTTTTTGGAAAGGTGTCTTATCTTTTGAAAGGATAAAGTCATGGTAATGCTACTTTTCTATTTCTCTTGACACTTTGCAAATCTTCATTTTCACAACTACAAGTGTCCCAGCATAATCTATCCCTTGCTTTGCAAGTAAAGGAAACTGAGTTGAGAGAAGCTGTGACTTGCCCAAGACCAAACAAGATTCTATGACAGAGTGAAAAATGTTCCATAAAACCTTGAGAATAAATCAAATAGAACTCACCTTCTTAAATAAGATTCCCAAAAGCAATAATCCCCAAAATAGGCAAGTGGGCCTATATCAGACTAAGAAGTTTCTGTACAGCAAAGGACACAGTAACAAGTGTGAATCTACAATCCTCAGAATGGGAGAATATTTTTGTAAAATGTGCCTCAGACAAGGGACTGATAACCAGAATACA
>NW_006208495.1:837486-839962 GCF_000334495.1 Tupaia belangeri chinensis
CGGTGGCTTAAAACTCACGCCGGGCGCGTGTGCGTGCGTGCCCAAGATCCCGGGAAGAGAATGGAGGAGAAGGGATTGCAGCGTGACCATCCCCCCTGGGGGGTGATTTCTCGCTTTCTGTCTCTATGTCTCTCTCTGTCTGTCTGGCGAGCGCACGCGCCCTATGGTGAAAAAAAACCCTCTCAAAAAAAACCAAAAACAAAAAAAAAGAAAAGAAAAAAAAGATGGTAAAATGAGCTGAACAAAATCAAAGGAAGGCATACGAACAGCCAAAAACCGTATGAGGAAATGGTCAACATCCCTTGTCATAAGGGAGATACAGATTAAAACCACAATGAGATACCACCTAATTCCTGTCAGAGTGGCAAAGATTAAAAATATAAAAAATGGTAAGTGTTGATGGGGATGTGGTGAAAGAGGTGGGAATGTAAACTGGTTCGGCCACTGTTGAGAACAATATGGAGGTTCCTCATAGATCGACATGTAGAACTTGATCCAGCAATCCCAGTACTCAGTATCTACCCAAAGGACAGGGGAATGCTCAGTCATAAAAGTGCTTGCAAATCAATGTTTATTGAAGCATTATTCACGATTGCAAAGACATAGAACCAACCCAAATGTCCACAAACAGATCAATGGATTGAAAAGTGTGGCACATATACTCTATGGAATACTACTCAGCCATAAAAAACAATGAGATGCTGGCATTTTATAGAAAGTGGATAGAAAGTGATTGGATATGGAGGATCTATTGCTGAGTGAAACAAGCCAGGATGTGAAAGAAATATATTGTATGTATCCACTTAATATATACCAATTACCCGCACTTTATGGCAGAGATTGAAATATTGGAGGGAATAAAAGCAGTGAAAATAGTTAGTGATGCTGAAGACAATGTGGAATAGGGAGGAAAAAGGGAGGATTATAGAGAAGGATAGCAAGAGAACAACTAGAGAAGCATGACATTAGTGCAACACAGAAATGGTTTATTACCTGTTGATGATAACATGTATAGTATTCTCAACTGGATTGATCTGAGAAGTATTTCATATTGGGTAACTTATTTTTACAAGCAAAATAATATATAGTGATTGAATGTTTAAAAAAATGAGAATAATAATAATAATCTGGAAAAAAATGATGAAAAGATATTTGATGATGACGGTGTGAATAGTAATGTCTTTGTCTTGACTGATATGCAAGGTATTCCTTCTGGAAAAAGAAATATAGTACACTGTAAAGATATATGTGATTCTATGTAATATAAACAAGATTATGATATTAATAAATTGAATAAAGAGATTAGGACATGCAGAGAGAGATTGGTATTTGCGGTACACAGAAGACAATGTTAGAACATAGCAGAAAAGCAAGGCAAAGAGGGAACCAGCAGTTAGCATAATGGCTATGGCGCTGGATTCCCACGTAGTTGACCGTGGTTCGTGTCCTGGACCCAGTGGCTTAGAACTCACGCCGGGCGCGAGTGCGAGTGTGCCCAAGATCCTGAGAGGAGAATGGAGGAGAAGGGATTGCGGCATGACCATCCCCCCAGGGGGGGTATTTCTCGCTTTCTGTTTCTATGTCTCTTTGTCTGTCTGGTGAGCGCACACGCCCTATAGCGAAAACCTCTAAAAAAAAAAAACATAAAAAAAAATAAAAAAAACAAGACAAAGATAGTAACGTCAGAAAAATTAAACCTGGAGAGCCTTTCATCTTGCATTTCTAGCCTCCAGAACTATGAGAAAATAAATTTCTCTTGCTTAAACCACCTATCTGTGGCATTTTGCTATGGCAGTCCTAGGAAATAAATAGACATATCATCTTCAAAAATAATTCTCTAATGCATAAAAATAGTGAGCCCCTCCCCATCATGTCTATTAACCAAACCAGAGTAAGACCACCTGACCTCTCCTTATATCTTTTACCCCCATACCAATTTTCTTTTGAGGGAGCACTTTTACCCCCTCAAGGAGTCTTTGCATGATTTTTATTTTTAGAAGACTATAATTGCATAACAAATATTAAAGGGAAAAGGGAAGCTTCCCAAGAGGTTGCTCCAAATGCAAGCCAAGAAAAGTATATTAGGAATTCCTTACTGTGTTCTATTTTTAAAAAAAATGTGTTGACTTGGCCATTTCTTGATTTAATTCTGTCCATTTTTGCCCATGTTTACCAAATAATTAAGTCCACAGCAGCAAAAACAATTTTTATGTTATAATTAGAGTCAACAGTTTAGTAAATCCACTAGGGAAACTGTGAAGTACTTTATAAATATAAAGATGAGGCTGTGTAGAGAAAATTAGTAAAGCGCTTTCCAAAATGGAGGGAGAGGCCAGGAAGGCATCAAGGCTTATTCGCATCCTATGATGCTATCTGGAATACGAATGTTGGATCACTTGACTTTTGGATGTTAGGTATTTGCAAAAGCTCAAGACTGGATTAACATTTTATGGGATTTTTGTTTTATGGACATATT
>NW_006208495.1:840502-845435 GCF_000334495.1 Tupaia belangeri chinensis
GAGAGAGTAGGGAAGAAAGGAAAGAAGTGAGGACAGGAATGAGAGAACGAAGGGAAAGATTTTGAAATCGGGCTATGAATTTCAATCCTGGCTCTGCCACTTAACTTGTATCTCTGATTTAAACTTAAACTTTCTATTTGTAAACATAAGAGAAAACAATAGAAATTGTCTCAAAAGTTTATGTAATATTCAGTGAGGTAGTCTATATAAACTACTCAGTATTAAGTCTGAAAAATGCAAAATGATAAATATGTGGGCTGTTACTATCATTTCATTTCTGGCAGCTTACTTTCTCACTTTCCCTCTCTTTTTCTCTTTCTTTCTATCTTTCTTTGGTGAGCCATGTGCCCTATAGCAAATTTTTAAAAACTAATAAATAAAATCAAATATTCTTCAAAAAAAAAGAGTAGGCTTTGGGAAAAGCAGTTAGCGTAATGGCTATGTGGATGGACTCCCATGTAGTTGACCGCGGTTCATGTCCCAGACCTGGTGGCTTAAAACTCACACTCCCAGACCCGGTGGCTTAAAACTCACCCTAGGCGCATGTGCGTGCGTGCCCAAGATCCCAAGAGTAGGCTCAAGATAAGTTTAAAAACAGTTTGAACCAAATAAAAACGAAAAGACAACTTGTTAATTTTATGAGATAGAGCAAAAGAAGAGAATGGGCCTATTTCTGGGACCAGCATCATGACTGAGAAGCCCCCTGCCAAAGCCCCTTTCCTCCAACTTCATCTCACAGACCTAACCCGAAGCCAAATCTATAAAGGACAGGGGAGTTGTAAGCCATTTAATCAGGCATCTCCATCTCAGTTGCCCTACCCATTTCAGGGATGAACATCACATCTGCCAGGTCTCGATCTTGAACTGTGGTCGGCCATGTGAGAGTCCAGCACCTTAACCTGAGGCTACCTATTGGTCTAGGGCCTATTTTTTGAAAATACTGTATTTTAATCCAAATACTGGCCATTACTTTCATGAAATGATTCATCATTTTGCATTTTTCAGACTTAATACTGAGTAGTTATTTATATAGACTACCTCATTGAATATTACATAAACTTTAGAGAAGACCCCAACTGAAACCCCTACTCTCCAACCTCACCTATCAAACCCAACGCTAGAAAGGCAGGGGAATTTCTCTCTCTCTCTCTTTTCTTTCTCTTTATTTTTAATTTTTTTTTCTTTTTTCATTTTCCTTTCTCTTGCTAATTCTTTACGCTCCTCTCCCTACATAGGGCAGGGGAATTGCAAGCCAATGAAGTAGGCATTTCCATCTGAGATACCTTTTTGTTTTGTTTTGTTTTGTTTTGTTTTCTCTTCCTTTTTCTGTTTTATCTTCTCTTTTTCTTCCACTTTGCTCTCTTATTTTGCTGCTCAGCCTCTGCTCACTGAGGGTCTAGACATGTCTACGTGCATAGTAACTAAACATCTGAATACTGTGAGGCTCAGAGAAATCCTCACCCCTCAATGAACCTGCTACAAAAAGGAAGAAACTCCTCTTTATAAATCTGAACTCAAAACTTCTCCCATGGATATCACATGCGAAACACAGAAGAGAGAAATTGGCACAGAATTATCTCACAGTAAAAGGAAACAAATGAGCTCACAGGTGCAGAAACCTTCTCCAACAAATTAGCCAAAAGTAAACCCATCACCAATGACTGAAAATAGATGAGCCTCAAGGATGAGAGAACCAACTAACATGTCTCCAGCAAGGGAACACGGTAACTTTTTTCCAAGTATGGAAAATTTTGAGGAAATTACTGAAAAGTAATTCAGTAAAAACAATTCAGGGACCAGCAGTTGGCAAAATGGCTATGTCGCTGGACTCCAATATGGTTGACCACAGTTCAAGTCCTGACCCAGTGGTATGTGTGCATGCCCAAGATCCCAAGAGGAAAATGGAGGAGAGGAGATTGCTGCATGGCCATCTCCCTTGGTGGATGGTTTCTCTCTTTCTGTCTCTTTAATTCCCTCTGTCTTTCTGGCAAGTGCGCATGCCCTATAGCAAACAAACATCTCCAAAAAAAAAAAAAATCAGAATATTTATGGCTACAAAATTCTATGAGATACAAGAAAAACAGAGACATTGAACTGTAGGTGACGAGGAAATCCTTTCATGACTTGAAAGAGGAGACAGACAATATAAAAAAGAATAAAACAGAACTTACAAGGATAAAGGCTGTAATTCAGGAGATCAAAATCTCCCTTGAAAGTGTTAAAAGCATATTAGATCACACAGGAGATCAAATCTCAGATCTAGAAGACAAAACCTCTGACATAGAAAAAAATAACTTAGAAGAATAAAAAATAACCTCCCTAAATGAGGATAGTATACATGAAATACTAGCTACCATTAAATGTTCACACATTTAATAATTGATATCCCAGAAGGTGAAGAATCTAATAAGGGCATTGATGATTTATTCCATGAAGTCCTGGAAGAAAATTTTCTAAACCTAGAGAAGGGATCAAACATCAAGACCCAAGAAATACAGAGTGCCTCAAATAGAATCAAACCAAGAAGATGTTCTCCACAGCACATACTAGCCAGAATGGCCAAAATCACAGATAAAGACACAATTCTAAAAATGGCAAGAGAGAAAAGTCAAGTTATTTACAAAGGTTATCCCATTAGGCTAAGATTGGATCTCTCAACAGAAAATGCAATAAAGGAAAGAATGGGAAGATCTATTCAAAGTGTTAAGGAAAAATCATTTCAACCAAGAATACTATACCCAGCAAGATTATCCTTCAAATGAGAAGAAAAAATAAAAATATTCTCAGATAAACAAAGCCTAAAAGAATTTACTAACACCAGACCAGCTCTTCAAGTAGTACTGAAGAGAGTGCTATACCAGCAAAATTAAAGAAAGACAGACAGAAATAAGAGAACAAAAGACAACCAAGGACAAGTCTGGAAATATTGACAATAACATAAAATGTTAATGGATTAAATTCTCCAATCAAGAGACACCAACTGGCTGACTGTATATAAAAACAGAAATCCTCTATCTGCTCCCTTCAAGAAATGCAACTTATGGATAAAGACATACATGGACTAAAAGTGAAGGGCTGGATAAAGGTATTCCATGCAAATGGAAACCCAAAACAGAATAAAAGAAAACAAGAGGCTGGAGTCATGATACTGATTTCAGACAAAATAGACTTTAGGACAAAACCTGTAAAAAGAAAAAAAGCCATTTTATAGTAGTAAAAGGGTTAATTTCTTCAAGAAGATATAATGCTTATTAATATCTATGCAACCAACTCAGGAGCACCCAAATATGTGAAGGAAAGACTGTTAGGTTTAAAAAGAGAGAAAGACTGCAACACATTAATTCTTAGGGATCTAAACACTCCACTACCTCCTTTGGATAGATCATCTAGATAAAAAATAAACGAGGAGTTAACAGGATCTAAATGATACCATAAATCAAATGGACTTGACAGGCAACTATAGAACCTTCCACCCCAAAATCATTAAAAAAACACATTTTTCTCACCCCCACAGAGACTCTTTTCAAAGATTGATCATATGATAGGACACTAAACAAACCTACATTCAGCATCTTCTCTGATCCTGATGGAATAAAACTTGATAGTGATTTCAGAAAAAAAAGAAAAATCAGAAAAATACACAAACATACAGAAACGAAACAACCTACTCCTGAATGACTCTACAACTTACTGAACAAATTAAGAAAGAAATAAAAAGTTTCATTGAAACCAATGATGATGAATAAACAAGTTTCTATAACCTATGGGACACAGCAAAAGCTGTCATAACAGGGAAGTTCATAGCAATTACAGCACATAAGGAAAAGATGGAATTATGGCAAATGAACAGCCTAACACCATGTCTTAGGGTATTGAAAAAACAACAACAACAAAATGCCAAGAAAAGAAATAATATAGACTCCAGAAAAATAAATGAAGTAGAAAACAAATGTACTATACAGGAAATAGATGAAACCAAAAGGTAGTTTTTTGAAAAGATAAACAAAATTGACACATCATTAGCTAAACTAATTAAAAAGAGAGAAAGGAACCAGATGAATCAATTTCCAAATGAAATAGGCGATATTACAACAGACACAATAGAAATACAAAACATCATTAGAGAATACTATGAGCAGTTATATGCCAAGAAGCAAGAAAACCTTGATGAAATGGACTAATTCCTGGACACATAAATTCTACTAAGATTGGGTAAGAAAGACATATGAAGCAAGAATAGATCCTAATAAGCAATGAGATTGAATCAGTAATAACCTCCCGACAAAGAAAAGCCCAGGCTCTGATGGCTTCACTTCTGAATTCTACAAAACGTTTAAAGAAGAATTAACCCCCCATTCTACTTCAACTATTTCTAAAGATCCAGAAAGAAAGAATCCTCACAAATTCATTTTATAAAGCCTCTATCACTCTCATCCCCAAAACAGATAAGGCTATGAAAAAATAAGAAAACTGCAGATCAATATCTCTGATGAATATAGATGCAAAAAATCATCACTAAGATATTAGCAAATTGCATTTAACAACATAAAAAAAATTATACATCACTACCAGATAGGCTTTATTTCAAGTATGCAAAGGTGATTCAACATACCCAAAACCATAAATGTAATACACCATGTTTACAGACAAAAACATAAAAGTCATATGATTATATTAATCAATGCAGAAAAAAGATTTGATAAAATACAACATCCCTTCATGATTAAGACTGTCAACAAAATTGGCATAGAAGGGACATTTCTCAACATAATAAAAGCCATCTATGAAAAACCCATAGCTAACATCATACTGAATCGGGTGAAGCGAAAAGCTTTTCTACTAAAAACTGATACAAGATGAGTTTTTCCTACTGTCTCTACTCTTCTTCAATATAGTTCTGGCAGTCCTAACCAATGCAATCAGAAAAGAGAAT
>NW_006208495.1:845464-850785 GCF_000334495.1 Tupaia belangeri chinensis
AGGGAAAGAATAGGTGAAATTATATCTATTTGTAGATGACATGATTGCATACATGGAAGACTCAAAGTTATCTATGAAAAAATTCCTGGAAGTGATAAGCGAATACAATAAAGTGGCAGGATACAAACCACCATATGAACATCTATAGCATTTATATATACAAACAACAAGCAGACTGAGGTAGAACTGAAGAAAGTAATCCCATATGCCATAACCACAAGAGTGTAAGATACCTAGGAATAAATCTAATCAAAGAAGTCAAAGACCTCTACAAGGGAAACTATGAAAATCTTTGAAAAAGAAATTGAAAATGACACAAAAATAGTGGAAAGATGTCCCATGTTCTTGAATTAGAATTCATATTACCAAAATGGCAATTCTACCCAAATTAATCAACAGTTTTAGTGCACTCTCAATCAAATTACCAGAGATATTCTTCACAGATTTAGAAAAGCAATCATATAATTTGTCTGGAATCATAAAAGACCCTGTACTGGCAAAGCAGTCCTCTGCAAGAAGAGTGGAGTAGACAGCATCTCACTCCCTGACCCGCAAATATATTACGAAGTTGTGATCATCAAAACAGAGTGGTACTGGCACAAAAGCAGACATGTGTACACTTGAAACAAAATAGAAACCCTAGAAATAAACCCCAAAACATACAGCCAACTGATTTTTGACAAGGGCAACAGTCAATCCAGTGAGGAAAAGAAAACCTCTTTAGCAAATGGTGCTGGAAAAATTGGGTATCCATCTGCATAGAAAGACAAATCTAGACCCTTATCTCTTGCCACTAATAAAAATCAACTCAGAGTGAATCAAAGTTCTAAATCAAAGATCTCAAACCATATAACTACTGCTGGAAAACATTCAAAACTCTGTGAGACATTGGAGCAGGCAAAGACTATGATTCCATGTACATTAAAATGACAATAAAAAAATTAATAACTATATACCCCAATTTTTAAATTTTTACAGCATTTTTACATTCACAGCCAAATTCATCATACATTCATGAGAGCAGATGGAAATATGTACCCTTACCCCATGCATGAGCCTCCTCCACTATCAGCATCACGTGCCAGAGTGGTACATGTGGTACTATCAATGAGGCTACACTGACACATCATTGTCACCCAAAGTCCACACTTTCCATTACACTTCACTCTTGGCATTTTACATTTTGTGAGTCTTGACAAATATATAATGATATGTACCTACCATTATAGTATCATATAGAATAGCTTCACTCCCCTTAAAATCTTGTTTTCTACCTTCTGCCTTTTCTTTCTAAACCCCCAACCACTTATTTTTTTACTGTCTCTGTAGTTTTGACTCTTCTGTAATTCAAATCATACATATAAAGTGTCAGTTAAATTTCTTTCACTTAATAATATGCATTTAGTATACCAAAAGCAATTGAATTGTACAGTTTATGTGAGTAAACTGTATGATAGGTGAATTATTGGGTTGTCAGAGACATCATGACACATTTTTCCATAGAAAAACAGAAAAAGTACATCATGACTTTCCCAATAAACCAATATATCTCAATAAAGCTGTTTATAAAAACCTGTAAATAATATATTTTAATTGACAAGAACATTGTATGTATTAGTAGATGCTGAATAAATATTTGTTCAATGAAAAAAATGCATTTAAATTTTTCCATGTCTTCATAGACTTCCTTCTTCCCCTCCTCCTCCCCCTACTTCTCCCTTTCCCCTTTTAATAAATTTTGCTGTGAAACTAAAATGTGAACCTCTTCCTCCCCGTCCTCCTCCTCCTTCTAGCTTCTGAGTATTATTCTACTGTATGGATGTACCATGTTGGTTGACTACAATTTCAACAATGATAAATAAAGCTGCTATAAATGATGTGTGCGGGTATGTCGTTTGCAAATATTTCTTCTAGTCTGTGGCTTATCATCTTCTCATTCTTTTGAGAGTGTTTTTACTAAGCAGCAGGTTTTAATTTTAGTGTTATCCAACTTCTCAGTTATTTCTTTCATGGATGGTACCTTTGGTATTGTGTTAAAACAAACAAACAAATAAACAAGCAAAAACCTCATCACCAAACCCAAGGCCATCTAAATATTCTCCTACATTGTCTTCTAGGAGTTTCATAGTTTTGTAATATACATTTAAGTGTATGTTCCACTTTGAGTTAAATGTATGTGGCTCAATTTCTGGGCTCTCTATTAGGTTCCATTGATCTATTGCCTGTTCTTTCACCAATACCGCACTGTGTTGATGACTGTAGCTTTATGGTGTGTCTCAAAATCAGGCATTATCAGTTTATGGGTGGTTCTATTAAAGCTCAACTGTCTTTACTGATTATCTCTCTGCTAGATCTGTTGACCAGAGAGAGATAGGTGAAGTATGCAATCATAACATTGGATTTATCTTTTTCTCCTCCAATTTCTATCTTCTGTGCCATGTTTTGATGCACACATTTAAGCCCTATTTTTTTTTCTTTTTGAGAGAAAAGAGAATTGACTCTTTCATTATTATGTATGTTCCTCTTTATCTTTGATAATTTTCCTTACTATGAAATCTGCTTGGTGTTAAATTGACAAAATTCCTCCGGTTTTTGTTTTTAGTTGATAAATTGTACTTTGTAGATAAATTTTATGTTCACAACAAAGTTTAATTAAAAATATAGTAAGTTCTCATGTACCCTATCCCCACACATGAACAACATCCAGCCCCCCCATTAACATCCTGCAACATAGTATTATTTTTGTTACAATCAGTGAAACTACACTGACACATAATTATTTCCCAAAGTACGTAGTTTACTTTAGTGTTCACACTTGTTATATACTCTTTGGGTTTGACAAATGTATAATGGCATATATCCATCATTGCAGTATCATATATTAGATTGTCAAAAAAGTCATGACACATGTTTGCATAGAAGAAAAAAATCATTATGATTTTTCCAACAACCCAATAAAATATTTTCAGTCTTCTAAAAATCTCCTGAGCTCTGTCTCTTCCCTTTCTCACATCAGGAACCACTGATCTATTTACTGTCTTTGTACTTTTGGCTTTTCCAGAATTAATGTAATATAGTTGGAATAGTACTACATGTAGAATTTCAGGTTGGTGTCTTTCACTTAGTAGTATGTACTTAAGTTTCCTCTATGTCTTCTCTTTTTAGAAAGAGGTTTTTGCTATAGGGTGCATGAGCTTGCCAGAGACAGAAAGCAAGAAATCACCCCCCAGGGGTGCTGGCCATGCCACAATCCCTTCATCTCCATTCTTCTCTTGGTATCTTGAGCACACATGCACACATGCCCAGTGTGAGTTTTAAGCCACTGGGTCTAGAACTCGAACCACGGTCAACTATGTGAGAGTCCAGCGATGTAACCATTACGCCATCTGCTGGTGTCTTCTATGTCTTCTTTAGAGCTCATTTTTAGCAGTGAATTATATTCCATTGTCTGGATATACTATAGTTTACTTGTTTATTCATCTATTGAAAGATATTTTGGTTGGTTCTTAGCATGAATTTGAAAATCATGCCAGACATGTATTCATGAGTGCACCAAATCCTAATATAATAGGAGAATGGAGGAGAAGGGATTGTGCATGGCTATCTCCCCTGTGGGGCGATTTTTCCCTCTCTCTGGCAACACACATGCCCTATGGCAAAAAAAAAAAAAAGACATTCGAATGTCTGAGGGCCAGCAAGTGGTATGGTGGTTGAGGCAGCTAGATCTCACATGACTAGCAGTGTGGTTTAAATTCTAGATTCAACAGTTTGAGAGGCACTTTGGGTGCATATGCATGTGTGCCCAAAATATTGAGAGGAGAGTGAAGGAGAAGGGATTGTGGCATGGCCATCCCACTGGAGGGGGGGGTGATTTCTCACCTTCCCCCTCCTTTTCTCTCTGTCTCGGGCAACTGTACATGCCCTATAGCAAAACTGTTCACAAAAAAGAAAATAATAATTCAAAAATTCAGCCCGAATCTCACTCTGGATGTGCGACACAGGTATCAATATTTTTTGAAGCCATCTAGATGACTCTAAGGTGTACGTAAGTTAGAAAACTGCTAGGTTACATGCTAACATAGTTTTTTGGAGTATATAAATAGTTTCAAGTGTGTACAGATAAAGTGTGTGGAAATATATTTAACGCCCTTACAAAAACTGCTACAAATGGTCAAAAATGTCGTAACATTCATTATTAGCATCTAACATATTTACCATATTACTCATCATTAAATGTTAGAATCTAGATTCAATATTACAGAAGGCTTTCTATAATAAAGTGAGCAATTCATTGTATTTATTTTGTTTTATGAGAGAGAGGAGAGAGAGAGAGAAAGAGGAGGAGGAGGGATAAAGCGAGATGAAGAGGAGGAGGGAGAGAGAAAGAGATGGGTATTTATGAGAGGGTCTTCCAGTTTCTACCCTCTACCTCAGCCTCCAGTTGGCTAGGATTATAGGCAGGTACCACTATGCCCAGCATGTTCAGGATTCCAACCTGGGCCTCTCATGTGACCCCAGTCTCACGCAGTGTCGCCCTACAGCTTGCACCACCTTGGCTGGGCCATATATTTTTAATGAAGAATAATATCCTATGTTTTTCTTCTTCTCTCTTTTGTGAGCATAGAATGCAATTGTGCACATATCGATAAGGCAATCGTTTCCTAAAACAAGCCCCTTACAAGTTAAGAAATGATCTATATAACTTCTTGATCCGTTCCGTTTCTGAGTTTTAAAACCATACCAGAGAAACATCTACAAAACGATAGTACATAATTTTGTGTTCTACAGTGAGAGGACCTGTTAGTTACAGAAAAAGGAATTAACCATTGTGTCATTTAGAAGTTTTTACAATTAAAAGTTTTATTCCTGGAGGAACTACAAGACAATTAAATGAAATGCTAACAACAAATTAAATGCTTTATAGGTCAGTCATCCCATTAGGTCTCTTTAGGGAAGCTGTTCTCATATAAAGCATGCCATAACCTATTTGCATAATGATTCTATCTTAACTGTGCCTTCTGCTCTTTTATGCTGTGTTGTTTATCCTGACGCATGGCTGATATAGGAGAGATGTAAAGGATGTAAAAGCTGCTATTTATGGCAAGTAAAATTTGAATAATCCAAGCATAGTAAACTAAGCATATTAAACCTGACAGTGAGTCTTTAAAAACCATACATGTAATTTGGTATAAAATACATTAAGGCTTTGCCTTCGCAGGCAAAGAAAAGCAGAGAGTTGAAGTAATAATATAGCTAATTTGGAGCAAAAAAAAAAAAAAAAAAAAAAACCTTCTATAGAAGAAATTACAATTTAGGGCCCT
>NW_006208495.1:851015-851939 GCF_000334495.1 Tupaia belangeri chinensis
AATTTATAATAGAGGATTATTCAGCTTATGGTTTTGGAGGTACAAGATCAGGCTGCATCTGGTGAGAATCTTTTATTTATTTTTTTTAATTTACATTCCTTCATTATATATCTCTATAGTGCACAATACGATTTTTCAAAGTATCTGCCTCTCCCACCCACAGTGAATCTTCTTGATGTGGAGTCCTGTGGTAATGTAGGGCATCACATGGTGAGACATGTGTCTATTTCTTTCCTTCTCCTTTTAAAGCTACCAGGAGGAGCTCAGCAGATGGTGTGGTGATTAGAGTGCTGGACTCCCACACGGCTGACCACGGTTCAAATCCTAGACCTGGTGGTTTGCTTTCTAACTTTCTGTCTCTCTCATTCTCACTCTCTGGTGAGTGCACATATCCTATAGCAAGTTAAAATAGTAATAATAATAATAAATACAATTAAATTAATAATTGTTGGAAAAATTCAAAAATAAACCCAGCAGTGTTCAATCATGGTGACCTCACCTTGACCACCTTAATCTAACCACCTCCCAAAGTCCCACCTTTCAATACAATAATTGATTTAAGTTTCTCAGTACTGTTACAATGGCTCACCAAATATCAATACAAGAATTTTAGAGGAAACACATTCAAACCATTATATGTCTATTTCCTGTTAAACTCATTCCAAAAATGGAGGAAGAAACAGTTACCTATCTGGGTACAGGCTCTGTGCCAACCCCAGCAGCCTTCATTTATCTTCATGTTTCTATTCCCTTCATTTACTAAATGACATAGGAAATGCTCGTTAGAAGATAGATTAATCGGGACCAGCAGTTAGCGTAATGGCTATGTCGCTGGACTCCCACGTAGTTGACCGCGATTCTAGTCCCGGACCCGGTGGCTTAAACTCATGCCAGGCGCATGTGCATGTGTGCCCAAGATCCCGA
>NW_006208495.1:851988-853038 GCF_000334495.1 Tupaia belangeri chinensis
GGGTGATTTCTCGCTTTCTGTCTCTATGTCTCTGTCTGGTGAGTGCACGTGCCCTATAGCAAAAAAAAAAAAAAAAAAAAAAATGCTCCAAAAAAAAAAAAAGAAGATAGATAATCAAAAATGCAAAGTTCTTTTGTTGACACCCTTAACTTTCATAGATATTATCTATATTTCACAGATGAAATTACTTTGTGTATATTCTGCTTTATATTTCAAGTTTAAAGCACTTCATAAAATTATGTTACTCAGTGCATTTTTGCTATAAACACCATTAATAGTTTTGCTAGTGAGTCAAGGTGATTCCCTAAATCAAAGAGATTTTCTTCAATATAAATATTTCATACAAACTTTTCTTTTTTAAATATGCCGGAGGGTTTGTGCTCCCACTAGAGAAAGACAGAAAGAGAAAGCAAGAAAGAACCCCCTGTGGGGGACGGTCACACCACAGTTATGTTCGCCTCCATTTCTCCCTCCTGTCAGGATTTTGAGTATACGGGCTATATGCATCTGGCATGTTTTGTAAGCAGCCAGGTCCAGAAGTCAAACCATGCGGGATCTAGCCATCTTATGCACCACACCACTGGCTAGCATTATAAAAAGTTTTTTTATTTAGTTAATTTGTCAGTCAGCTTTAAGGTTTTTAAGCAACAGAATTGCATACACACACACACACACACACACACACACACACACACACACACACAATGTATACATAAATACATTGGAGTCAAAATTTAAGTACTCTCTCCCTAGTTGTTATGTGGACGTAACGTCTGCCCTCCCCTCCAAAAAGGGATAAAATGGATCATAATGGTTAACTTTATGTGTCACTTTGACTGGGCCATGGGGTGTCTGGGTATTTAGACATTTAATAGGGCATTTTTCTGAATGTCTCTGAGGGTATTTTGCATGGTACTCATATTTGAACTGTTAAATTGAGTAAAAGCAGATAACCCTTCCTAATATGGGTGACATTCATTTAATAAAAATCTGAAAAAAAAAAAAAAAGACTTACTTTTTTTCTTTTTTTTTTTTTTTTTTTTGGGACTT
>NW_006208495.1:853136-855344 GCF_000334495.1 Tupaia belangeri chinensis
CCTTCTCCTCCATTCTCCTCTCGGGATCTAGGGCACACACGCACACGCGCCCGGCGTGAGTTTTAAGCCATCGGGTCCAGGACGCGAACCGCGGTCGACTACGTGGGAGTCCAGCGACATAGCCATTACTCTAACTCCTGGTCCCAAGACTTACTTTCATATATAATGGGAAACTTCGCCTGCCTTAATGTTTGTGTTGAGGCATAGGTAATTTTTTTCCACCTTCGTACCTAAACTGTTGATTCTGCTGTCTCTCATACTGAACTTCCAATATTGGCACTTCTAGTTCTCTAGCCGACAACTGGAGATCTTGGGACTTGTCAGCCTCCATAATAATATGACTCAATTCTTTATAATAAATCTCTCTTTCTCTCTATCTCTTTCTTTATACACACACACACACACACACACACGGTTCTATTTCTCTTGAGAGACCTGACTAACAAAAAGATTAAAAGTTTGTGGGTGTCTGACCCAGTCCCATGGTCTAGTGGTTAAAGGCAGCTGGAACCCACATAGTCAACTGTGGTTCAAATCCTTGCCTGAGTGGCTTGAAAAACACATCAGGAACATGTGCTTACATACCTCAAGTCCCAAAAAGATGGAGAAATGCAGGAGAAAGAATTGAGGCTTGACCATACCCCATGGGGGATACTTTCTCTCTCTTTCTATCTCTGTCTCACTCTATCTCTGGAAAGTGCACAATCCATTTGTGGGAAAAAAAAAATGTGTTTTGGGACCAGCAGGTAGCGTAGTAGTTTAGGTAATGAACTCCTACATAGCTGACTATGGTTCAAGTCCCAGACTCTTTGGCTTGATAATAATGCTGGGCGTGTTTGCCTGCATGCCCCAAATTCTGAGAAAATGGAGGAGCATGGTGGTGTGGCCATCCTTCCTGGGGGCTGATTTCTCACTTTCCCTCTCTCTTGGTTATCTCTCTGATGTACCCTAGCACATCAAATAGCTATACAGAAACACATTTCTCTGGTTGACTTTTTCCATGCTTTCATGTACATACCATAAGAAAAATTGAAGATTGGAATATTTACATAACCTTCCTAATACAGAAAAGAATGTCTATTTATAAAATATGTTTGTATTATTTTGCTTTTCCTGTTCGTCATCTATTTTTTTTTCTTTCCAACTTTTTCTGGTTAAAAAACAAAACAAGAAAAAGTCCTTTCCACTATGAAACATTCCTTTGTCACCCCAACCACATCCTACTATGATTGCTGCCAGGGCACTGTTTGGTTTCCGTATCACCCAGACTGTTCTAACCATAAATCCCTATCCATCTGGTTATATATCCTCATCCAGTTGTTGTATTGATTGATCCAAAGTGTTATGAGACTAAACATTGATCAATGAGAATCTTAACCTATGCCACAGAGTGGAAAACTGAGAAAGATGTTCTTTCTTCATACTTTACCCTCTGAACCCATTAATGGACAGATGATGGGAACTAGAGTAGACTGACGTTATATTCCAATTCACCCACCCATCAAAACCTACTATCTAATTTTTCTCAATTCTGTGAGCTATGTAAGTATTCTCTTAATTAACTCTTTTATTTATGATAATATGAATTAAGTTTTGTTACTTGCAATCCAAATATTCCTTCCTAACACACCATCCCTGATAAATTAGAAACATTTGACATCATCCTCTAGGGCAGGTGCCACATATCGATAACTCTAGAACAAATCCATTCTATACCAGTGCTGTACTATAAACCATTTCTCTGGAAAATAAAGACTAAGAAGGCGAAGGAAAACAGACTGGTAGCATTTGTTTATTTCCGTGGTGTAAATGCTCCCACCATGACCAATCTCAAGTTTCCAATGTGCTGTCACTAAAGGTAGAATTATAGAAATATATCGGGACCAGCAGGTGGCGTGGTGGTTAAGGCGCTGGACACTCTGAAATGGCCGACCACAGTTCGAGTCCTGAACTTGGTGACTTGCTTTCTGGGACCAGCAGTTGGAGTAATGGCTATGTCACTGGAATCCCAAGTAGTTGACCACAGTTAGAGTCCCGGACCTGGTGGCTTAAACTCATGTCGAGTGCGTGTGCATGCATGCCCAAGATCCCAAGAGGAGGATGGAGGAGAAGGGATTGCGGTGTGACCATCATCCTTGGATCCCTGGTGGTGGGGGTGATTTCTCACTTTCTGTCTCTCTGTCTTTCTGTCTTTCTGGCGAGCACACG
>NW_006208495.1:855383-874157 GCF_000334495.1 Tupaia belangeri chinensis
CCCCAAAAAAAAAAATATATATATATATCTACGATTCACTCTCTTAAGTAGACATAAGCTGGCTCCACTGATCTGGAGATAATGTTTGGGAGAATACAGGAGTGATTTGACCTAGATAGCATTGGTACATAGGGCCAGCAACATCTGCATTTCTTACTATTATTTAAAAATAAAATTTCAAAATTTACTTAAAACAATGATCTTTAGAGTTGTCTCTCAAAATTAGAAGATTTGGCATATATTCATAAACTGAAAAAAAGTAGCTAGAACTATATCTTTCCCAGGTATCTCACTGACTCCTATTACTCCCATAACAAAAAGGCTAAGTATCAGTTGCCATTTATATTCTAATATACAATCCCATGTTTATGCTACTGTCTTGGATTCTGAAAGCATTTGAGTTTGAGATCTCTGCTCTAAACAAATCTGTCACATTAAGACTTTCCTAGATGGGGCCAGCAGGTAACATGATTAAGGCTCTGGACTTTCACATGGTTGACTGTGGTTCTAGTCCTAGACCCTGCAGCTTGAAACTCATGCTGGGTGTGTGTCTGTGAATGCCCAAAATCCTGACAGAAGAATGTAGGACAAGGGATTGTGGTGTGGTCACTCTTCCAGAGGGTGATTTCTCACTTTCTGTCTCTCACTGCCTCTCCAGCGAGCAGACATGCTCTACAGGAAACATGTCTCTCTAAGAAAAAAAAAAAGAAAAGAAAAGAAAATAGACTTTCCTATATCAGGATCCAAAATTTTCATTTTTAATGGATTTTCCAATTTTTTTGTTTATTATAAGTAATTGTAAAATAACTGAGGCAATTACTGAATTTCCTTTTTAGTTTTCAGTTTTTTCCAAAGGGACAATTCTAATAAAATGCATAACAAAAACATTAATATATATAAATTAAAAATCTACGTTACTATCTCTAGCTGGTATGATGGACCCTAGCAAAGAGTTTAGACAGCACAAAAGATGTGTGTATAACACAATATTGCATGTTGTTTCACGTTGTGTGCATAACACAATATTGCATGTTGTTTCACGTTGTGTGTATAACACAATATTGCATGTTGTTTCAGGTCCATTATTTTGTTTATTCTTATAAGGTGAGAATGATTTGATTTTTATATTGCAATGAGCTGTCTTGAAAAATGTACTGAAATTTTAGTTAGTTTTAAGTTGTCCAGAAAATTCTCCAAAGTAAGCAGAATATATCTGGGTATTTGCAAAAGACTCAACTAAAAAGAAATAAATTCTCATATATAATTTCATAGTTAATTTGTTTAATTAAAAATTGGTGAGCCTACAGTCTAATCATTTTTTCCCTGTTATATACCATAACAGAATACTCAAAAATTTATTTCTTTTGGTCAAGGATTAAATATCAATATTTCACTAAATAGTCCTAAACAAATCATTGATCTTAGATAAGTACCCTTGGGATACTAAATAATTTAGAAGATATGTTTATCCTGTTTCTTAAATGCTAAGAATAAAATGAATTATGAATCCTAATCTCTTTTCACCCAGTTCCTAGTGAAGAAGTTTTAGACAAATAACTTATTCTCTGTGCCTCGTTTCCCTCATTAGTAAAAAGAACAATATAATAGCATGTAACCTATTTGATGTAATATGAGAGTCTCAAGATAAAATATATGTAAATTTTGTATCACATGATTTAGTAATATGTAGTCCTATCTCAACAATATTAACTATTGCTAGCATGAACTATTATAACAATTTGTTATAAAGTCAGCAGATAATTTTTTTTGGAGAAGATTTTGCTATAGGGTGTGTCTGCTCACCAGACAGAGAGACAGAGATACAGAAAGCGAGAAATCACCCCCCAGATGGTCACGCCGCAATCCCTTCTCCTCCATTCTCCTCTCGGGATCTTGGGCATGCACGCACACGCGCCCGGCGTGAGTTTAAGTCACCGGGTCTGGGACGCGAACCATGGTCGACTATGTGGGAGGCCAACGACATAGCCATTACACTAACTGCTGGTCCCATCAGCAGATTTTTTTTTTTTTCCAGAAAAGATCCAAGTTTTCCTCCAGATTTATTGAACATAACATCTATATACAAAGTGACATGGGCCTGCTGCTTTAAAACATAATCCTTTCTTACTAGCACAGTATCTTGACAAGACCAGTCCACAGACTGTTAAAAAGCAACTTTAAAATAAACAGAAAAGCGCCCAATGCCTCTTAAATGAACTACCAGCAATTTCAATCATTTTAGTAAGATAATTAGCACAGGCTCCATTCCCTCTGATAAACTGCAGGAAAACTGATAAAGACATCAAGAGGCCATTTTATGCACTGCGACTGTAATGCCATCATGTTTCTGGATCATAATGTTCCCATTCTCTGATTCTAGACGTACCACAGGAATATCAGTGGGGTCGGAGGTTAGCTTGGCTGTTTGGTGGGCTAAAACAGATATCACCCCAGCATATGCTCATCTGACAGGGTCCCACGGCAGCCCAGATTAAGTCCTTGTGAATCTGTGCACAGAACTCCAACAATGGATGGATTTTTCATTGTGTCCTCCAACTGCTGCTCCAAAGTCGCCTCCATCCCGGCCGCCATCTACCCCAGGACAGCACTCTGCAGTGCCTAGCGTCAGGATCCACCACAGGCCTCGGTCACAGGACGCCAGCTGGGCGTGGACGGGGAGCAGAGACATGCTGAACTACTTCTACTGCCGCCACTTTTCTACTTTCTTCGTAGGAGGCTTCCTTAATATTCTAAGATAGTGGTTCTCCACCATGAATGTACATAAGACTCACATGAGAAGCTTAACTATAATCCTCACACCTCTTCTTGAGAAATCCTGATTTAATTTGTTTAAGAATGAAGCAAGATCTTCAGGAGTTCTTAAAACTCCCCGGATAATTGTAATGTGCAGCCAAGATTCAGAACCACTGCTCTAAGGAAACCAGAAGCCTCATATGCTAAGAACCATCTGCTTATGTAAATTATTGATCAGGAGAGTTCAAGTACATTTTGTTGGATGAACTGTACAGTCTCAATTGCATACTTAGGTGATAATCAGAGTGGACTTTTCACAGATACAGATTTCAGCATTCGTTTCACCAGCTCGCAAATCACTCTGAAAGTTCCACGACTGGACATAATGTACCCTGGTATTAGAGTATTAATTGGACAGATGGACTGAAAGGGGGAGACTTGTACTAAGAACTGAGACAGTGATTGAGCCTAGGAAACAATACAGTACCTCTAACATATCCAGGACAAAAACGTGCATTTTTTTTCTTTATGATCCTATATATGTAACTTTTAGGGAGGCGCGCGCACACACACACACACACACACACACACACACACACAAATGCACATGCACACACAATCCGCCGGTTATTCATGTGCTGTCATTTTAGGTCATCCTGTCTTTTAGGTTCTAAGTAAGGTTTCTCAAATATTCTACATCTGAGTGGAAATTTCAGTGCACCAGCTAAGAGTTCTGTGAATTCTTACTGGGTTTATATCTTTAGAATCATTCTAGCTCTGATTTATGGCCTTAAAGTCTTAATCATCATTTCATCTCTTGGGGCATTACCCATTTCTCTGGTTTTCACAACAATGTGGAACTCATTCCGTCAATTCTAGAATAGTATTCAGTATTTCTACATTTGAAAAAATAAATGATCATTTAAAAATCCTTTCCCTTAAAACAAAGAACAGTATTTCACCAACAATAAATTGAAAAACTGCGGGCAACTTAAAAATAGAATGCTGCTTCAACGTCTAACATTTTACATCCTAAGCTCCTCAGGGTCCAGTATCAGAGAACTCTACCCTAATTCTTCCCTCCACGGAACTTTGTGGTCCTTTAAGAGAGTGATTTCCAAACACAATCATTTCTCAGACCATGCCGCTCTAGCTTCAAGGGTAAAAAGCCAGCATTTTCTATGAGTTCTATTATTTGCAATAAATTTTATTGATGCGTCTGCTACTCCCTTTTTTTTTTTCTTCTTGCATTTTAAATGAAAACCTTCCCCTAGCCTCTTCCATAATTAGATGAGGAATTCTTTTCAACCAATAGCCATTTTTCCCTTGATAGGCTCTTCCAAAGTTCAGAACGCGCCTAGACAATACGCTTCACTATGAAATGAAAACCTGACACCTAACCCTGCCAGCACAAGTTCTAGTGGTGGTAATACATCTCCCCCCACTACCGCCATCATTTGAAATAGCTCAGTTTGGCTACATACTGAAGACAAAGAAATCTGTCAGTTTTTAGTGCCCAGATCTACCTCAGAGAAGGTATCAGTGTAAAGTCAGTGTTCCCACCCAAACAAAAATAAATAAATAAAACAAAGACATAATTACACTTGAGTGAGGATCAGGCATGAGTAAGTAATGCTACAGGCTGATCATATCGATTATTTCGAGACACAGAAGCCTAAATGAAATGGTCAGTGTAAACAGCATGTAGCAGTTAAAACTCTCAATTAGTAAGCTCCCAGGAGGTGGGAAAAGAAACATTTTTATCTCATGTAAATTGTTGACAAGTCTCAAAAAGCTTTCCGGGATGTGAGTGGCTTATAGGGAGAAATTCACATGTTGAGAAGTATTTTTTCCCATTAGTTTTTTTTTTTAGAGGTTTTTCCTGTAGGGTGCGTGCGCTCGCCAGACAGAGAGAGACAGAGACAGAAAGCAGTGAGAAATCATCCCCTGGGGGGGAGGGGGAGTGGCCACGCCGCAATCCCTTCTCCTCCCTTCTCCTCTCAGGATCTTGGGCACGCACGCACACGCGCTCGGCGTGAGTTTTAAGCCACCGGGTCCGGAACACGAAGCATGTTGACTACGTGGGAGTCCAGCGACATAGCCATTACGCTAACTGCTGGTTCCCCCATTACACTTTTTAAACCATGTAATTCTTTCTGGCTCCAATGGGATCATCTTGTTCACAGCGGTTCCAGTGGTCACTCACTATCACTCAACTCTCTTCTTTCGAAGGCAGGAAGCTTTTGTACACTAAATACAGAGACTTGTGGTTTTGAATGGTTTTTAGGTGGGTTGTCCAAATTGGCGATCTCTTCCATTAACTGTAGTAGCAACACTCAGGATATGTGATTTTCAAAACTGCTGTTATCTTAGAGCAAAAGGATGGATACAATGTGCGTTTTAGAATTATTCCACTTCCCATGTGGCCCAACCACCATATAAGAATCTCAAAATTAGAGAATGGCACTGTGGTGGTGGTGGTGGTGGGGGGGCTTCCAGACCCAACAAAGATAACATAGCATGATTGAAATTCAAGGGCGCATGTGTGAGTTGTTGTAACCTAGTAGTCCTGTCTCTATAGCAACTCGACAACTCTGTAACTCCACGTACTCCCACACATCCAACAGCCCAGTGGCTCAGTGCATGTCTGCATAATTCTGTAGCAACTTTATCACATTAGCTACACTATAAAAATTGTATAAAACCATATGAGGGGGACAAAGAGACTAAAATAAATATAAGGAAGGGCCCCCTGGAAATTCAGGGGTCAACCTTTGGATGTGAACCCCCTGAACCAGTGCCGACATGAATAAACTGCTATTTTCCCGCTAAGAACCTTGATGTCCTGTCTCTCTCACTAAATATCCCACTACAGCATTCTTGGGGAAAAAGGCATTTGTATCCTTTGTCTTCACAAAGAGCTTTTAAATGACTTTTTTAAATTTGGTTTTGATTTTTTATAGCTGTCGTCAAAACCTTCAGGAAACTCTGATTCTTGCCTCATCTTCTCTTTGTACTTCCTTTGAGTCCCTTACACTCAGTTTAATTTAATAAAGGTTAGGTATGAGGGTTGTCTTCAAAGCTTCATGGGAAATGTGTATTCTGAAAAACCCTGCGTGGATTTCCAAATTTTTTGTACTGAAAAGCTTCATACTTTCACATCCATTTCCATGAACTTTTTGAAGTCCCCTTGTACTTGACCACCACTGCATCTAGAGGGAGTGTCATTACTTTCTACTCTAATTCCTATAGAGAAAAACAACAACAATAACAACAATCACGTTTTGCTTTTTTTCCAAGTAAACCAACTAACGATAGCTGATTGGAGAAGACGGAACCGGAAAGCCGTAATGTTCATGAACTTACAGCAGACGTGTTCATTTCCGCTAGCACCTCATCCACCATGACCTGCAGCATTTAGTTTGGCGTGTAAGCACACAAGTGTGTAAATTGTTCTTGGTCCACACCTGGAAAAGGCAATTTGTATCTGACTCTATCTTGGCAGCCGAGAACTGTGAATAGAGTTGATAACCTCAGTAGCATCCTTCAGCTGATTTCATCTGTAATTGTCAGTTCCATTTTGTCACTCTCATTCCGCGTATCTCCTAAACTTAGAAAGGGGTCAAGGGCAAGAAGAGGGTTAACACTGACTTTTTTGGCAAGTCACTTCAATGTCATGTCTATATTAAAATTGTGGTTCCAATATAATAATCTCAAATTTTATCACTAACAAGTTTTCAAATCCTGGATTTATTCACATACTCATAAATGATGAGTGGTATCTACTCAAACTTAGAAAAGAAATTCTTTCATGAGCACATGATATTTGTTTTCTCTGCTTCTGTCTCTGTCTCTTTCTCTCCTTCCCTCTCTTTCTATCTAATCTTATGTTTCTCATTAGTGGAATGAGATGTAATGAAAGATGGAGATCTATTCTAACCCTTTATTTTTTTTTTCAAGAATTGTTTTATTTAACTTTATTTATTTTATTTGCTTATTTATTTTAATTTGACCAGGGAGAGACAGACAGAGAGAGAGAGAGACAGAAAGTGAGAAAGCAAGCCACCAGGTCTGGGACTTGAACTGTGGTCGCCCATGTGGGAGTCCAGCGCCCTTAACCACCACCATGCCATCTGCCAGCCCCTAGCCCTTTATTTTTAATGCACATTTAATTTATTTATTTGAAATCCAACTGCCTATTAACTTTATTTGAACACACTTCCAGATATTTTTCTATGCCCCAAAATATTTTTTAAAAAAATATATTAACCTTTTTTCTCTTTAACTATTTATCATAATTTATGATTTACATATAATCATCAGACAACTTTGTAGGGTACAGAATGGTCTTTAAAAGTTGTAGACAATGAGAAATAAACAGATTGAGGATATAAGCATATTCACCACTTTCAATATTTAACATTATGTTGTGAACATTCAAAATCTAGACAAATGGTTATCCTTTTTTTCTGCAAATAAGTACTGAATTGTCTAAGATGCTCTTTACAAAGAGGTACAGTTCTAGAAAATCACATATTGATTTAAAAATCAGGCAAAAAACCAGTCAGTCCCATAAATTAACAAAGGATAATCTTAACATAGCAAATGAAAGAAGAATTTGTAATTTTCATGTAGAGGACTATGGGAGATAAGAGTTTATAATCTGAAAAAAAAAAATCTGCAGGTATCAGTCATTGATCCCGTTAGAGATAGGTAAAATTGTAGATGATAATAGCTCATTAGGAAGATGTAGAAAAAGAATACTTTTATTCACACACTGTGAGTTTTTTTTTATTTATTTTATTTATTATTAGTATCATTTTCTTTATATATTCTATAGGGCACATATGCTCACCAGAGAGAGAAAGAGAGGGAAAGTGAGAAAGCAAGTCGCCAGGTCTAGGACTTGAACCACATGTCAGCCATATGTCTAGCACGTCAACCACAATGCCACCTGCTGGCCCCCACCTTGAGTTCTTGTAAGACCATAGTACCATGCTGTGAATAAAGAAATAAGTCTTTGAAAAAAACAAAGATCAAACAAAATTGAAAAGTGATGTTTAAAGGTCAAAAAACATGGTAAAGCCAGTGACCTGGTGATTTATAGACTTTACAAAGTTCTTGATTTCAGTCTTTTAAAAAAATTCTTTCCAAAGAAAGACTCTGCTGTAACATTTTGGACTTTTTCTCTACTGTCTACTTTTATACAATTAATAATGGTCACGATAAATAAATAAATTGAAATCTGTAGCGACATCTGTCTATCAAATAATTAGTGGATTTGTATTTATACCTGCTTGTGTATAAAGTCGTTGACTCAACATTTAATCCCAGCATTCAGTGTTATTATCGATATGTGTGGGCTTACCCTTTTTGTCCTCATCATTTTGTGTTCTCTTACTTCTATTTGTCTCTCTTTAGCTTTCCTGATAGTCCCTTAAGTATTTCCTGAAAAGCCGGTTTTGTTTCGGTGAATTCTTTCAGCATTTATCTGGGAATTATTTTATTTCTCCTTCTCATTTGAAGGGTAATCTTGCTGGATAGAGTACTCCTAGCTGAAATTGCTTTTCTTTTGGAGTTTTAAATATGTCTTCCCGTTCCTTCCTTGTCTGCATTGTTTCAGCAGAGAGATTCGATGTTAGTCTAATGGAGTAATCTTTTAAGTTACTTGGTGTTTGTCTCTTGCCAATTTTAGAATTTCGTCTTTGTCTTTGATTTCTTACCAATCTGGCCATGATATGCCTTGGAAAGGATCATTTTATGTTATATCTATTTCATGTCCATTCTATCTCCTGGATTTGGATGTCTGTATGCTGCTCTAAATTTGGTAAATTTACAGTTAATGTTGAATCATCAGGAAAATCATGGAGCATTTTTGCATAAAAAAGAATAGAAAAATACGAAATCATTTTTTTTTGACAAACTAATATATTATGAAAGATGTTTTCTATACCTTTATCTGTCTCTTCACCTTCTGGACTACCTATTATGGGGCTATAATAGTGTCCAGGATTTCCAATATATTGCCATCTTTTGTAATGCTTTCCTCCCTCTCCATTTTTTGGCTCAAAGAGATTCAAGTCTGCATTTTATTTCCTCCCACCTTCTACCTCCTTTGTTTAGTGCAGTGTATCACTTTTAGTAAGGGCTGAATATTTTTTTTTAATTTAATTTTTAGTTCTTGCTGTTGGGTGCCTGTGCTCATCAGAGAAAAAGAGACAGAGGGAAAGTGAGAAATCACTCTCCTCCCAGGGAGAGGAAAAGTGAAAACTCCCTCCCCCCCGGGGGGCATTATCCATATTTCAAACCCTTTTCCTCCAATCTCCTCTTGGGATTTTAGGCCCATACTCACATGCACATATTCCCAGCTACTGAGTCTGGGACTCAAGGTACATAGTTGGCCACCTGAAATCCAGTGCCTTAACCACCACATCACGTACTGGCCCCGGGCTGAGTATGTCTTTGTTAAACTAAAATAAAGACGTGTGATTAAGTAGGTCAAACTGAAAAAAAGAGGTAAAATTTGTTATCTGTTAACTTTTTTTCCTTGATTGAAAGAGAATCGAAACTTCCTTGGGTTAACATTTGTGCACCTTAGTTTGATAAATGGAAGTTGCTTGGACTAAATCAGAGGTTTTGTCTTCAAAGTCAGGGATTCTTTCTTCTGCGTGGTCTAATCTGCTGTTGATACTTTTGAGGAAGGTTTTAATTTCTTAAACTGACTTCTTTATCTCCAGAAGTTCCGTTCGATTCTTTCTCAGTGCGTCTATCTCCTATGGAGTTCCTCCATGTCACAGGAGTTTCTCATCTCCTGCAATTAGTTCTCTGTTTTATCTTGCACCTTATTGAGTATCATTACAAGGAATATTCTGAATCCTCCTCTGACATTTCTGTGATCTCTCGTATTTTATCCATTGTTGGTGAGGAGTGATGAACCTTTGACGGTGAGATATTTCCTGATTTCCTCCTATTTCTTTGGGGTCTGCTTTGATTTTTAGTCATCTGGTGGGAAGCTCACTTCTTCCTCCTTCTTTGGAGTGTGTTTCTGTCGTGGTGCGCTCCTGCACTTCTTCATGATATGCGTAAGCCCTGTGCCGATTTCCCTGTTCTGTGGGAGAGAGTGTGGCATCCACAGTAGGAGTTTGGGGTTCAGGTATTCAGAGGGGAATTTCTTTCCTTTCCCTGATAACGAAGTTATGGATCAAATTCCTCCAAAGTCTCCTATTTTCAAGTATTTGGTTCTTATATACCCAAACCTAACTGCTCCCAATGTGGGTGGAGTTTGCCCTGATAGATAAAATGTAAGGTGGAGGACTACTTTGCACAGTGCACTTGCGCAGTACATGGGCTGGAACACTCCTCCTCCCCTATAACAGTCTGGGCGGGGCCGGAGGATGGGTCTTTGCTGGCGAGCTCAAACTGAAAGTCTTGGCTTTGGACCTGCCTATTGGTCCTGGATGGGTGACGGGTCGGATGGCATCACACACATCTACATGAATGATAGTCTTCTACATGAATGATAATCTTCTCTAAGAATAAAAATAGCTCCCCCGCCCCCCGTCTTTTCTTTCTTATTCTTCATTTGTTGTATGGAAGGTCTTCAAAAAGCTCACGGAAATGTATATTATGAACAAATTATGCATGGATTTAAAATTTTTTGTATCAAAATAAACTCATCATTTAATTCTATTTTTTCATGAATTTTTAAAGTATCTTTGTGTAGGCTAAGACTGCCAATATAATGTTGCATATAAAGTTGTATATGGATAATCTTGTCCTAATTCTAATCTCAGCATGAAAGCCTTTAGTATTTTACCATTAAGTATGATGTTAAGCTTTTGGCAGAAATCTATTATCAGGTTGAGGAAATGCCTTAAAAGATTGTTGAGAATTTTTATTATGAATGGATGCTCCATTTTGCATCTACTTTTTATTCTATCTATATAGATGATTGTATAATTTTTCCTTTTTCTCAGTTGACATCTTACTCCATTTGGGTTGCTATAACAGAATATCTGGTTGGCTTATGAACAACAGAAATGTATTCCTCACAATTCCAGAGTCTGAAAAGTCCAAGATCAAGATGCTGACAAATTCCATGTCTGATGATAGCCCAATTCTTGGCTCGTGGACAAACTCTTTCAACGTGTGAAATTTTTTTAGTGTGGGGAGAAGAAATTTTGTTTTTTTGAGATTCTGAAATCTGTCAGTACATAGTTTTTATGGAAATTGGGAAATATTTAGTCACTATTTCTTTAAATATTTTCCTTTTTTCCCTATCAACAATAGTATCGTATTTATTTTAAATTGAACTAAGGTCATTGTTTTTCGATGCTACACCCATATTGGCCTTGTTCTTCATCTGCATATCTTCTATTTCTACACTTTTTGGCTCACTAATCTTTTCCTACAGAGAATCTAATATGTTGGTTATCTCATCCAGGTTATTTTTCATCTCTATTAATTACACCTAGGTGCCAAGCATCTTTTCCTTTTTTTTGAGGGGGGGAGAGGTTTTCACTATAGGGTGCGTGTGCTCACCAGAGAGACAGAGAGAGACATAGAGACAGAAGACAGAAAGCGAGAAATCACCCCCCAGGGGAGATGGCCACGCCGCAATCCCTTCTCCTCCATTCTCCTCTCAGGATCTTGGGCACGCACGCACACACGCCCGGCGTGAGTTTTAAGCCACTGGGTCCGGGACATGAACCGTGGTCGACTAAATGGGAGTCCAGTGACATAGCCATTACGCTAACTGCTGGTTCCCTCAAGCATCTTTTCTTTCTTTCTTCATCACTTATGTTTTTCTTTCCACCTATATTTTTGAATGCTTGGGGGAAAATTACTGTTTTAATGTCTTTATTTGGTAATTCTATCATTTCTATCATCTGTGGGTCTTAATTTAGAGATAGGTGTATTTTTTTGAGGCTTCGTTTTTCCTTTTTGCACGACCTTTTTAGAGCGACATTTACTTAGTTCCACCACTAAGTTATTAGTCTTCCGAGGATGTGATATAATGTCCTGTATATTATATAATCATTATCCTCTGGCTGATGGGAACATAGAGTGTTCTCAGCCCTGTGTGAGCTCCAGGAATGATTTGACAGCTTAATTTTTTGTGGATCTTTTTCTAGATAGAGGTAGTTACCTCTAAGGTAGAAATTAATGTGCAGATCAATACTCAGTCAAAGACTTAGAAGGAATTACTTGCATACATCCTAAATTTTCTCCATGCAGCTTCCTCTTCTTTGGTCCTGTGTCTTACATTTTAACATCCTTATTCTTCTCAAACTCTGATCTCTGTCTCTCCAATTTATGCAGTCCATCTGGTTCTCTGTGATTTCCCACTTTCCTGAATCCTGTTACCCAGAAACTGCTTCAAGGCAGCAAGATGGAGAAACTGGGGACCTTACCTCCCTCTGATATGCTTCTCCTTTGTTTCCTGTTATCCGAAATGTGAGAGCTACTGGTTCATACTTTTTCTTTTTTTTTTTAGTTTTTTACTCATTTAAGATAGAAAAATCAACTTTGTTCCAGTTACTCTATCATAACTAAGAGCAGAAATTCCTAATATAATATATACTTCATAATACATCAGAGGTTACTTTAGGATTAGGTGTTGTATTTCCAAAAATTCTGTTTTCAGCCTCTTTGATGAGTTCTTATTATTTTCATCTTTGTAATTGCATCCTTTCTGTTTGCAAATATTTTATTTATAGTTATGTGTTTTTTTTTTTTTTCCTGGCAATTCTAACATACTTAGTACTTTGGGTTCTCAATCTTTTTGTTTGTTTGTTTGTTTTTGATTGCCATAGGGTACCTGCACTTACCAGAGAGAGAGAGAGACAGAAATCACTCCCAGTGTGGTGTGGTCATGTTGCTTTCCTTTTTCCTCCACTTCTCCATCCCATCAGGATTTGGGGGAATATACACATGCACCCAGTTTATTTCTCAAGCCTCACTGGCCAGGACTTGAGCCCTAGTCAGATATCTGGGATCTGGCTCCCTATTTAACTAGAGCACTATGGCATGGGGACCTCAATCCCTGTCTCTTAATTCTGTTATTTTTACAAATAATAACCTGATCACTTGTGTGGCTGGTGATCATTATGAATCAGCTATCATAATAACTTTTAGAACCTCCACAGTCTTAATTTGAGAGAGTTCTCTTCCAAAGAGTTTTCCTTTTATTGGTAACATTTTATTAAATAGAGGAAATCCCATATTTTTCTTTTACTTTGGGATTTAATTTTATTTAGTGCAATCATATTTGTAAATTGTATTATCACAGTCGAAAAATCACATTGTCCGAGAAGGTATTTATGGGTGACTCATGGGAATATAGCCATTTTTTTTTTGTATTCTGAAAATAATACATTTAATAACACTTCCAAACTTTTAAAGATAAGTTATTTCCTCTTTACTCTCTCATTAGGCATCTTACTTTTAGTAGAGAACAGCTTTCTTCCCCCTCATATCCTTCATCTTGTGTACAACAGCAGTCACCTCTCGTTGCCACTAATATCCTTAATATTTCCATGTAAAAGAGTAAACTTTCTCTATAACATATTGATAATCCAGGCATGCAAGGTTATGAAATATCGGTAGAAGAGAAGGAAGACCGTATTTAGAGGGATTTTTCTAATTGGGCTTTTTTTTTTTCTTTTTTTCCTAGCAAAATCAAGGATAGCCCTGGAGACCTAATACGAATTTTGAAATGACAGGGAGAAATGAGTCCATAATATACTGTAGAGTACTATCCTTCAAACTGGAAAGACAAACCCCTACCCAACACCGAACCCTGGATCTCTATTGCCAAGAGGTTTCCAAGAGCAAGTACAGATTACACATGTATCCTTAGACTTCCTAAAACAGGTGAAAGCAGACCATGTTGTAATTGTGCAAACTCCTAGGCCCAACGGGTGGCAAAAAAGCAGCCATTGATGACTGAAAATCTTGCACAAGTGTCATCTTTTTAATTCCATATTTTATTCAGTAAAAATGCAATCAGAATGAGTACATTTTAAGCTCACTTTCATCTCTGTGATGATAAATACATGAGAGCAGGAAGGAGGACTTGAAGAGAGCAGGGAATAGCTATAAGATCTTGGAACACCTGTGCAAACGTATCATTAAAGAAGAACCAGGGTAATGAAGACAAAATCATTTTTAGCCCTAGGTATGATAATTGGATAAATTTATGTGTTGCATGTATTTGCTTATTTTGGTCATGTCTATTATATCTGTACTAAAGGAAAAGCAGATATAGCAAAGCATAATTGCAATACTAATGCCAAACCTTCACTTTACCCAATTATCATCTCTAAGGTTAGTTAGTTTATAGGTTAAACCATAAAGTATAACATAGTACTATAAGTTGGCTTTCAATTAAAATGGTAATATTTACAAAATGACCACAACAGATTTATATATGCATGGAATGCATGCTTATTTGCAAATGAGACATATCTACGTGTGAAAGAAAATGCTCCATTATGTTTCTGTGGCATTCTTAAATACTCCAGAGCTAAGTATAAAAGTTTTGCCTAAGCAGGACATGTGAACCTCAGTGAAAGGTTAATTATTTTACATATCAAAAGGGTGCCCTCTGAGGCACAGCTCAGAGCAGAGGATTTATTCCATAAAGCCCACATTCATTGGGTATGCACAGTAAATGTCCTCATTAAGAATTTAGTGTAAAAGAGCTACACCACTGTTCTAAAGGGTCAGAGAGGTGAACTTGATAATAAAAAGAGGCAGTTAGGAGGTAGTCACTTCCAGAAATTTGGGGATTGTACTTTTTCATAGTTTGTGCCTTAAAAAAAAAAAAAAATCAACTTGAGAAGACAGTGTGCAGATAAAGTTGGAGAACAGACATTCAGGTCTAGAGCCCAGAGATCAGAGGATCCTGACCCAGAAAAATCAGAACGTGAACTGCAACATAGTTGCAGCTTGTTACCCTAAGGCAGCCACAAAGTCAGAGCACAGTTACTCTGGTGAAAGCTGATAATTAACCCTCCATAACCTCCATTATCTTTATGTTTTGGTTAGAATAAGTTGCCAATAACAGATGGAGAACTGATTATAGCAATTTCGTCTTCAGGTGTAATTAGCAGACCAGCTGCAGGCTCTGAATGTGTAAAGGAGAAAGAGGTGAATAATGGTAAGAAATTACCACCGAAACATGTTTAAAAAAAAAAAAAATGGAGGCTATTTCGACTACATTCCCCTGCGGTGGAAAGGTATGAACCATTCCTACTATCCACATCCAGCAAGATGCGAAAACTCCAATCAGCCCTAAGACGAGAACTAATCCTATCTTTATCCACTTACAGCAAACTAAGTACTAGGCGAAAGACATTTGTTATAACTATTAATTATCATGCATTGATTCTGTAACAAGAGATATTTAAATTAAGTCTGCATTAAATATATTTGGCAAAGGCAGTCCAGGTAATAAAAATAACAGATAATTCCTACAAAACACTAGGTTGTGAAAAAGATAAAAAAAAAAAAAAAGTTTAGTTGAATCTTGCCTATCTAATTCAGAAAAAGTATATTCTGAGCATTTTTCTCTTATCTCTTGTCTCCTAATTGTGGCAAGCCGTAAATATCTGCAGCTGCCTTTTGTGCTAGTTTCTGTGTAGTTTCTCTATGTGCGTGTGTGGGTGTGTGGAGATTAATTATGTGACTACAAATAGACGTAAACACATGACTGGCTAAAACTCTGCCTCCTGTGAGCTAGGATCACTGTATTCATTCAGAGATCTCCAGAAATTATTCAACTCACAAACTTGCCTTTGATGATGACTTTCTACCACTCAGTGCCAGGCTAGCTTTAAAACACAGCCTCTGAAAGTGTCACTCTCACAAACATTGAGTAGGCCGAGGTCTGACTGAAGATTTGGATTATCTGAGAGATTTCTAAGTTATCTCCATTGGAAAAAAAATCTCCTTTTGCTATAGGGCGTTTGTACTCACCGGTCAGACAGAGACAAAGACAGAAAGCAAGAAATCACCCTCCCAGGGGGGTGGCTACGCTGCAATCCCTTCTCCTTCATTGTCCTCTCTGGATCTTGAGCATGCACACACATACACATCTGTAGGGAGTTTTAAGCCGCCGGGTCCAGGACTCGAACCACAATCAGTTATGTGGGAGTCCAGCTACGCAATTGCTATGCCATCTGCTGGTCCCTGTAAAATCCCCTTTTAAACTCTTTCCTACCATTTCTGTCCTTGAGAATATCAACTATCATTTTCATTTTGCAGAGAAATGCTAACTCTCCACTTTTATTTAGCCATAGGATCATCTTTGCATATACAATAAATATGCATTATTTGAATAATATACTCAGATAACCAGTGGTAGCAAGTTATAAAATCCAGCTCTCCATCTCTCACCCAGATAAAGGAAGAATTATAGAAATTTATTACTTTTGCCAGGCGACATATGCCACTGCCCTTAGAATGTAGCCATAGTGACACCAATTCTGGTTTTAACATGTCATTTTTCCTATGAGAAATACTCAAAGTTACAGTTTATCATTTATTTGTATGCTATACATAGGGAACAGCACACTGTAGTACCTAAGAGCACAGACTCTCTTTGCAACATGGCTTAGTCACTTTCTTGTTTTATGACCTTGGCAAACTATTAATATTTAACTTCTCTGAAGTACAGGCATAGGTTCCTCATCCATAAGACAGAGAAAATTATTCTGAGCTTCCGGCGTTATAGTGAAGGGGTGCCTGATACATAGCAAGCACTAGCCGATAACTGTTCTTGTCACTTTGGGATATTCTTAGAGTTGAATGAAAGGACAGCCTGTGGTGTTCAAGAACACTAAGACTGGAAAGCTTGACTGACTAGATTTAACTAAGTTAAAATATCAACCCTTCATTTTACTCCGCATATGTATAATCTTGGTAGATTTCTTAATCCCTTAGCTCCTCAATTGCCGTCTCAGTATGTAGGAAAAACAGAAGTCACTCACATAGGATTTTGGAGAGGATTAAATTAAATAAACATAATGTAATTACAAACTTATATAGAGAGCAAGCTCTATGGTCTGGAGGTTAAAATAGCTGGATTTCACATGACCAACCATGATGTTCAAGGCCTGGACCTGCTGGACTGAGAAATACACCAGGCACATGTGAGTGTGTGCTCAAAATCCTGAAAGGAGGGAGAAATGGAAGAGAAGGAATTGTGGTGTAACTATTCCCACAGAGGTCCTTTCCTCTCTCTCTCTCTTTCTCTCTGTCTCTCTCTGGCAAATGCATAGCAGGTGGAATGGAGCTTAAGACACTGGATCCCACGTGGCCTATTGTGCTATTTCCGTCCTGGATCCAGTGGCTTTAAAAGTCATACCAGCCATGTATGCATACATACCCAAAATTCCAAGAGGAGACTAGAGAAGAAGGGATTGTGGCATAGCCATCTCACTTGGAGGGGTAATTTCTCACTTTCCTTCTTTCTCTCGCTGCGGAGTGTACATGTCCTATAACAAAATAAACTAAAACAAAATAAATAAATAAATAAATAAGAAAGAAAATGAATTGCTAGATCATTTTGGGTAGTGTTGACATCTTAAAATATTACAAATACAATCCATGAACACAGGCAGTACAGGAGCCAGACACAGTGGGAGAGAGTGATGAAACTGTTGAGGGACCACAGCTCACATCTTCCCGCCCCATGCCTTTAAAATCCCAGATGTGTGTGCGTTTAGGCACATACTCTTCTTCCCTGTGCCCCTCGCTGTTGATTTCCTCCCTGTTCCACCCACAGTGGTGGAGTCAGCCACAGCAGTAGAGAGTGATGGAGCTGCACAGGGACTGCAGCTCACATCCTTGCCCACTCCCATGCCTTTTGAACTACCTGCCATACTTGAGATTTCGTATTTTACTGACCTGTGTGCTGTGCATAGCAATGTGCATAGTGTGCTTCTTCCTTCAGTTACATCTCTTCAGCTCAGTTGCAGGTACATCTGGCCCTGAGAGTTTGGGAGAGGAACAAAGCACTGAAAACTAGCCACAATACACCCTACTCTGATTGGACGACAAGGCTCTCTACCACATTCCTGGGAAGTAGAGCTGTTCTCTCCACCACCACTCCTCCCCAGCCCTTGCAACACTATAGAATTTACTTCAAAAGCTAGGAAGAAGTGTGTTCTTCAGAAGATGAGTAAAAACCAGTGCAGAGGCACAAGAGACTTGTGAAAACAGAAAATATCCTTCCCTCTAAGGAACACAACAACTCATTAACCATAGACAGCACAAAAGAATTCACAGAAATGTCTGAAAAAGAATTCAGGATATTCAGAGTGACAAAACTAAATTAGGGAAAAAGATGACCCACTGTGAGAGATGAATAAATTATTCCACCACCTGAAGGAGGATCTCCATAAAGAGATAGACATTCTAAAAAAGAACCAAGCAGAATTCTTGGAAATCGAGCCTGTAAAAATGGCAATCAAAACATCCCTCAAAAGTATTAATAGCAGACTAAACCATGAAGAAATATTATCTCTGATCTAGGAGACAAAGTCTCTGACTTAGATAAAGCAACAAAAAAGAATTGAAAAAAAAAATGAAGACTGCATATGTGAAATACTAGATATTATCAAATGCCTGAATATCTGGATAATAACTCTTCCAGAAGGTGAAGAATCTAATAAAGACATAGAAAATCTATTCTATGAAATTTTCTCTGAAAACTTTCCAAACATAGAGAAACATTCAGACATCCAGATGCAAGAAATACAAAGAACTCCAAATAGAATGAACGTAAGAAAATCCTTCCCTCGGCACATTATAGCCAGATAGGTAAAAATCAAAGACAAAGACAAGATTCTAAAAATGGTTGGGACCAGTAGATGGCGTAATGGCTATGTTGCTGGACTCCCAAGCAGTTCGCCACGGTTCAAGTCCCGAACCTGGTGGCTTAAACCCACGTCAGGCGCATGTGCGTGCATGCCCAAGATCCCAAGAGGAGAATGGAGGAGAAAGGATTGCAGT
>NW_006208495.1:874279-874503 GCF_000334495.1 Tupaia belangeri chinensis
AACAAAAAGTCACTTATAAAGATTATCCTATTAGGTTAACATTAGACCTCTCAATTGAATAAATGCAAGTAAGGAAGGAATGAGTAGATACACTCAAAATGCTAAAAGAAAATGAATTTCCATCAAGAATACTATACTTAGCAAGATTATCCTTTTTTTTTTTTTTGAGAGATTTTCGCTGTAGGACGCGGGCACTCGACAGACAGAGAGAGACAGAGAGACAG
>NW_006208495.1:874602-878976 GCF_000334495.1 Tupaia belangeri chinensis
GCACACGCACCCGGCGTGAGTTTTAAGCCACCAGGTCCGGGACGCAAACCGCGGTCGACTACGTGGGAGTCCAGCGACATAGCCATTATGCTAACTGCTGGTTCCCAAGATTATCCTTTAAATAGGAAGAATAAAGAAAATTATTCTCAGGGCCAACAGATGGTGTAGTGGTTAAGGCACTGGCCAACCACAGTTCAAGTCTCAGACCTGGTGACTTGAAAATCATGCCAGGCACATGTGTATGCATGCTCCAAATCCCAGAAAGAGAATGGAGAAGAAAGAATTATGGCATAACCATCCCTCTTGGGCTGGGCGGGGGGGGTGATTTCTCACTTTCCCTCTCACTGTCTCTGTCCCTCTTTTCTCTGGTGAGCACATGTGCCCTATGGCAAAAATGTAAAACAAACAAATAAACAAACATTCTCAGATAAAGAAAAACTGAAATAATTTACCAACACTAGACCCGCTCTTCAAGGAATACCAAAGAGAGAACTATTTCAGGAAAACTAAAGAGACACCAGTACAAATAAGAGAACTATAATACAAACAACAACAACAACAAAAAGAATTAAATTTTCCAATTAAAAGACACAGATTAGCTGAATAGATTTTTTAAAAAAAGAAAACAGGAACCCTCTGTATGCTACTTATAAAAAACACACCTCACTGATGAACACATTCATAGATTGAAAGTGAAGGGCTAGAACAAGATACTCCATGCAAATGGAAATCAAAAGAAGCCTGGCGTCATAATGCTGATATCAGACAAAATAGACTTCAAGACAAAATATGTACGAAGAGACATAGAAAGACACTATGTAATACTAACATGCCTAATCCACCAAGAAGATGCAACAGTAATAAATATCTATGCACCCAACATCAGAACACCCACATACATAAAAGAAAGACTGCTAAATCTAAAGGGAGAGATAGACTGCAACACACTAATCATTGGAGATCTCAACACCCCACTGCGTCCTGTAGATAGATCATGTAGACAAAAGCTAAGCAAAGAGGTACAAGGTCTAAACAATACCACAAATCAACTGAACTCAGCAGACATCTATAGAATTTGTTAACCATCAACCACAAACTACACATTTTTGTCACCCCCACATGGAACATTTTCAAAGATCTACTACATGATTGGGCTCAAAACAAGCTTTACAAATTCAAAAGTATAGAAACTGTATCTAACATCTTTGTCAACCATAAAAATGTGAAATTAACTGCATAAAGAATCCTTCAGGGACCAGCAGTTAGCGTAATGGCTATGTTGCTGGACTCCCATGTAATCGACCGCGGTTCATGTCCTGGACCCGGTGGCTTAAACTCACACCGGGCGCGTGTGCGTGCGTGCCCAAGATCCCAAGAGGAGAATGGAGGAGAAAGGATTGCAGTGTGGCCATCCCCCCTGGGGGGTGATTTCTCGCCTTCTGTCTCTCTGTCTCTGTCTGTCTATCTGGCAAGGACATGCCCCCTATAGCAAAAACCTCTCCAAAAAAAAAAAAAAAAGAATCCTTGAAAATGCACAAACATATGGAAACGAAGCAACCTATGCCTGAATGACTTCACAACCACTGAAGAAATTAAGACTGAAAAATCAAAAGATTCACTGAAACCAATGATAATGAGCACATGAGCTTTCATAACCTATGGGACACAGCGAAAGCAGTCATAAGAAGAAGGTTCATAGCAATAAGTTCTCATAAGAAAAACAAACAAACCAAACACAAGAGAACAGGAGAAACAATAAAATTCCACACACACACACACACACACACACAAAAGAAATACAAATTTAAGGAGAAATAAATGAAATGAGAATAAATTAACTATACAGAAAATAAATGAAACCAAAAGCTAGTTCTTTGAGAAGACAAACATGATTGACACACCGTTAGCTAGATTAATCAAGAAGAACAGACAAAGGAACCAGTTAAAACAAATCTGAAATGAAATAGGCAATATTACAACAGACATAGCAGAAATACAAAAGATCGTAAGAGAATACTATGGGCGATTATACTCCAACAAACATGAAAACTCAGATGAGATAGACAAATTTCTGGATACACAAAATGTACCAAGATTGAACCAGGAAGAAATATAAAGTCTGAATAAAATCATAACAAGCAATGAAATTGAAACAGTAATAAAGTCTCTCTTCAAAGTAAAGACCAGGTATTGATGGCTTCACGTCTAAATTTTACGAAACTTTTAAAAAACTAATTCCAATTCTCAAACTATTTCTAAAGATCCAAAGGCAGGAACTCTCCTGAATTCATTCTATGAAGCCTCCATCACCCTTATCCTTGGGAAAGGGCATAACAAATAAAGAAAACTGCAGACTAATATCCTTGATAAATATAGATGGCACAAATCCTGAAGATACTAGCCAATCATGTTCAAAAACACATTAAAAATATTTACACCATAACCATATAGGCTTTATTTCAGGGATGCAAGTGTGGTTCAATAAATGCAAAACAATAAATGTAATACATGACATTAAAAGCAGGAAAGATAAAAACCATAAAATTATATTAATTGATGCAGGAAAAGCTTTTTGATAAAATGCAACATCCCTTCACGATTAAGACTCTCAGACAAATTGACGTAGAAAGGGCATTCTCAACACAGTAAAAGCCATATGACAAGCCCATAGCTAGCATCATAACTGAGTGGAGAAAGCTAGGACATTCACACTAAAAACTGGAACAAGACAAGGCTGCCTACTTTCTCCACTCCTCTTAAATATGGTACTGGAAGTCCTAGCCAATGCAATCAGACAAGAGAATAACATATTAATACGTGTTAAAATAAGAAAAGAAGTGAAATTATCTCTATTTGCAGATAACATGACTATATACATAGAAAAACCCAAAAGAATGTACCAGGGAACTCCTGAAAGTGATAAAGGAATACGGCAAAGTAGTAGGTTATAAAATCAACATACAAAAATCTATAGCATTTTTATATACCAACAGTGCACAGACTGAGGTAGAATTGAAGAAAGCAATCCCATTTGCAATAGCACTCAAAATATAAGATACCTAGGAGTAAACCTAACCAAAGAAGTGAAAGACTTCCACAAAGAAAACTGTGAAATACTGAAAAAAGAAATTGAAAATGATAGCAAGAAAGTGGAAAGACATCCCCTGTTCCTGGGTTGGAGGAATTAATATAATCAAAATGATAATTCTACTGAAATTTACTTACAAATTTAATGCAATACTAATCAAATTACCAGAGTTTTTTTTTTTACAGAAATAGAAAAAACAATCATAAAATTTGTCTGGAATCATAAAAGGCCCCATATCGCCAAAGCAATACTGTGCAGAAAGAATAAAGTAGTAGGAATCTCACTTCCTGACCTCAAAATATATTACAAATTTGTGATAATCAAAACAGCATAGTACTTTCACACATAAACAGTCATGCAGACCAATGAAACAGAATAGAGAATCCAGAAATTAACCCCAAAACATATAACCAACTGATTTTTCAAAAAAGGTGCAAGACGATCCACTGGGAAAAGAAAAATGTTTTCAACAAATGGTTCTGGAAAAACTGAATATCAACCTACAGAAAAATAAAACTGGACCCCTATCTCTCATCATTAACAAAAATCAAATCAAAATGGATCAAAGATCTAAACATACAACCTCAAACTATAAAACTACTGGTTAAAACCACAGCAGAAACTCTTGGAGACATCAGAGTTGACAAAGATTCCTAAAGCACAATCATCCTGAAAATAAATAAGTGGGACTACATCAGGCTTAAAAGTTTCTGTACAGCAAAAGAAACAATAATTAAAGTCAACCATTGGAATGGGAGAATATATTTGCAAACTATGCTTCAGATAAGAGGCCTATAGCAAGAATATACAAGGAACACAAGCAGTTTACCCACCCCTCCCCCCCAAAAAATAGTTGGACAAATGAGTTGAACAGAAAACTCTCCCAGGAAGATGTAAGATCAGTGAAAAAGCATATGGGAGAATGAATAGCATCTCTTATCATAAGAGAGATGCAAATCAAAACCACAATGAAATACCACCTAACCCTAGTCAGAATGGCTAAGATTTAAAATATAGTGATAAGTGCTGGCAAGGCTATGGTGAAAAGGGAACTCTCCTACACTGTTGGTAAGAAAGTAAATTAGTATAGGGAACCAGCAGTTAGCGTAATGGCTATGTCGCTGGACTCCCACGTAGTCGACCGCGGTTCGTGTCCCGGACCCGGTGGCTTAAAACTCACGCCGGGCGCGTGTGCGTGCGTGCCCAAGATCCCGAGAGGAGAATGGAGGAGAAGGGATTGCGGCGTGACCATCCCCCCTGGGGGGTGATTTCTCGCTTTCTATCTC
>NW_006208495.1:879006-887591 GCF_000334495.1 Tupaia belangeri chinensis
CCACGCGCCCTACAGGGAAAATCTCTCAAAAAAAAAAAAAAAAAGAAAGTAAAAGTAAATTAGTATAGACACTGTGAAGAACTATAGGGAGCTTCCCAAAAACCTACAAATAGAACTACCATACAATCCAGGAATTCCACTCCTGGGTATCTATCCAAAGGTTAAGAATACATTCAGTCAGAAAAAAACTTGCACATCCATATTTATTGCAGTATTATTCACAATTGCTAAGACATAGAATCAACCCAAATGTCTAAGAACAGATGAATGGATTGAAAAAGTATGGCTTATATACGCTATGGAATACTACTCAGCCATTCAAAAAAAGAGAGAATGATAGAGAAAGAGAGAGAGAGAGAGACCCTAGCATTTGACAGAAAGTGCAAAAATATTTGTTGCTAAATGAAGCAAGCCAGACTATGAAAGAGATGCATTGCATGTTCCCACTTAATATGTACCGAATGTCTACACTCTATGGTAGAAACTATAGTATAAAAGCATGGAGAGCAGCTGTGGAGACTATAAAAAAGAGAATGATAGAGAAAGAGAGAGAGAGAGAGACCCTAGCATTTGACAGAAAGTGCAAAAATATTTGTTGCTAAATGAAGCAAGCCAGACTATGAAAGAGATGCATTGCATGTTCCCACTTAATATGTACCGAATGTCTACACTCTATGGTAGAAACTATAGTATAAAAGCATGGAGAGCAGCTGTGGAGACTATAGACAGTGTGGGAGGCAAGTGGGCGAGGGAGTCCCGAAGGAGGCAATCGAGGGGAAATAAGGAAGCAAAACCCTTAACGGACACAAAAATGAAAAATTATCTGTTGATGATAATGTGTATGTTAATATCATTGGGCTAAGATACATGTATTCATGTTGGGAAAATTTATCTTGTATGCTGCAAAGAAGTTCAGTGATTAAATGTAAAAAAGTAATTAATAAATTAATAAATTTCAGGGGAAATAGTATTAAAGAAGACATTTATTTTGGTACAAAAAATAAAATCCATGAGCATAATATGTATCTTCATTTATATGCTTTTCTTAATTTCTTTCAACAATATTTTGTAGTTTTTATTATACAAGTCTTTTGATACCTGAGTTAAGCTTATTATTAAGTATTTTATCCTTTCGATGCTATTATACATTGAAAATTTCCTTTTGGTTTTCTTCTCAATTTATACACATGAAATTGATTTCTTCATATTAATTTGAATACAGAAACTTTTAAAATTCGTCTTTTAGTTCTAACAGACATTTTTTTTAAGACTCTTTAGGGTTTTCTACATATAAAATCATGTCATCTGCAAATAGAGTTAATTTATTTCTTCCTTTCCAACTTGGATGCCTGTTATTTCTGCCTCTTGCTGAATTGCTCTTAGAACTTCAAGTGCTTTGTTGAATAAAGGTAGCGAAAGAGTGCTCTGTTGACTTCTTCTTGATTATAAAGGAAAAGCTTTTAATTCTGAACCTCTGCCTTACCCCCCCACCCCGGCAGTGGGTTGCTTGTGGGTTGTCATATATATGGCCTGTATTGGATTTAGGTAGTTTCCTCTTATTTCTACTTTTATAAATCTTTTTTTGTTTTAATTATCAAAGGGTGTTGAATTCCATCAAATTCTTGATTTGCATCATTTGAGATGACCATGTGCTTTGTTTTCTCTTTATATTTTGCTAATGTGCATTTATACTGATTAACTTTCATTTTTTGAACCATGGTTGCCACCCAGGAATAAATCTCACTTTGTCATAATCTATAGTCATTTAATATACTATTAAACTCTGCCTCCTATTAATTTGGTGACACTTTTTCTGTTGATATTCACAGGGTTATTGATATATAGTTTTGTTTTCTTCAAGCATCTTTTCGTAGCAAAATAATGTTGGCTTCTTAGAATGAATTTGAAAATATTATTACCTTTAATTTTTTTAAGTTTGTTTATTTCCCTCATGAGAGAGAGAAAGAGAGAGTGAGGCATCCTCAATAGTGTCTTCATGCTGCATTTTTCCTGCCTGCCATGCAATTAGTCATGATCATGGGGACATTTGGAATGCTCAGGTAGACCTGGGACACGAACCTAGAACCTTTCCCTATGGCCTCTGGCATAGAGTGCAGCACCCCTGGTGCCTGCACCACCACAGCCCGGCCCATCTACAAATTTTTGAAAGAATTTTTAGAGGGTTGGCCTTAATTTTTTTTAAATGTATGTTAAAATTTGCCAGAGAAACACTTTGGTTTTGAACTTTTCTTTGTTGGGAGACTTTGGGTTAGTGTTTCAATCTTCTTACTAGTTGTAGTCTATTTAGTGTTTCTAATTCTTCAATATTCAGTCTTGGAAGGTCATGTGTTTCTAGGAATTAGTCCATTTAAGCTCAATTATCCAACTTGTTGATAGTAACTAATAGTACTATCTTCTTTTTTAAAGAATTATTTAAATTTTATTTATTATTATTATTTTTTAATTTGCTATAGGGCATGTGTGCTCACCAGAGAGTGACAGAGAAAGAGAAAGTGAGAAAGCAGACCTCCAGGTCTGAGATTCCAACTATGGTTGATCATGTGGGAGTTCAGCACCTCAACCACCACACTACCTGTAGGTCCCTACTAGTGCTATCTTCTAATCCTTTTTATGTCTGTAAAATCAATGACAATGTACCCACTTCTAGACCTGATTTTAAGTGTTTGAGTCTTCTCTCTTTTTCTTTGTCAATCTAGTTAAAATTTATTAGCTTCGTTGGCTGGAAAAAACAATTCTTAGTTTCATTGATTCTCTGTTGTTTTTATATTCTCTATTTTATCTCTGTTCTAATCTTTGTCATAGTCTTCCTTGTGTTCACTTTGGGTTTGCTATTTTCTTCACAGGGCCAGCAGATGGTGGAGTGGTTACTTTGCTGGACTACCACATGGTTGACTGTGGTTCTAGACCTGGACATGGCAGCTTGAAACATGCTGGGCATGTGTGTGTTCATGCTCAAAATCCCAAGAGGAGAATGGAGGAGAAGGGATTCCAAGGTGGTCATCCCTTCTGGGGGAGTGGTTTCTCACTTTCTCTCTGTCTCTCTTTGTATCTCTGGTGATTGCATATACCCTAGAGCAAAAATCTCTCTTAAAAAAAGGTATTTTCTTTGTTTTATAATTCTTAAAGATGTATCTTTAAGATGATGTAAGATTTTTCTTCTTTTTAATATAAGCTTTGTGGGGGGGGCTTGGATATTCTATTGTGTTACCCTATAGATAATTTCTCACTCCTAGGGCTCTGAGAGTTTGCAGTACTCCTGCAGGGTTTTTTTTTTTTAAATTTTTTGGAGAGGTTTTTGCTATAGGGCACGTGCACTCGCCAGACAGACAGAGAGAGACAGAGAGACAGAAAGCGAGAAATCACCCCCCAGGGGTGATGGTCACACCACAATCTCTTCTCTTCCATTCTCCTCTTGGGATCTTGGGCACGCACGCACACGCGCCCAGCGTGAGTTTAAGCTACTGGGTCCGGGACATGAACCACGGTCAACTACATGGGAGTCCAGCGACATAGCCATTACGCTAACTGCTGGTCCCTACTCCTGCAGTTTTTATACAGTGATTCTTGTCAACTTCCAGTGGTCTTTTCCAGGTCAGTATTTTATCTGTGAAGAACCATACTCCCATTTTCTTATGATCTCTGAGTCTGCCAGAAGAGAAACCATTCCCTCTGGCAGCTCATGGTTTAACCAGAATACTGCAAACAAGTTCTACTCTTTTCCTTTTATCTGGAACTAGAAATTCAGCTTCTTCCTTTTATTTTTTTCACTTGGATCTATTATTTATTTTTCCTGAGTATGAAACAAATCAGAGGACAAGACTCTGTCAAGCACAAAAAAAAAAAGTGTTTTTAGAACAGCTAAAAGAAAGGATTTTCAAGGTTACCAACATAAAGTAACGATAAATGCTTGAGGTGCTATGCTAATCACCCTGATTTGATTATTACATATTATATTCATACAGTGAAAAATCACACTGTATCCCATAAATATGGACAATTCTAATGGGTCAATTGAAACAAACTGAAAAAAAGAAATCTGGAGATTTGATGAATTCTACCATACTATAATTATTTAAACATATTTTTAGGGCCAGCAGGTGGCATGAAGGTTAAAGTGCTGAATCTCACATGGCTGACTGCACAATTGAAGTTCAGAATTCATTGACTTGAAAATCACACCAGGTTCATGTGTGTGCATGCGTGCCCAAAATCCTGAGAGGAGAGTAAAGGAGAAGGGATTGTGGTGTGGCCATCCTCCCTGAGGAGTGATTTCTCACTTGCTGCCTCTCTTTCACATGCACACATGCCCTATAGCAAAAACTAAAAAACAAAAACCAAGAAAACCCACATATTTTTAAATATCTTAACTATCTAGAAAAAAGTTATTTTGCTTATGTTTCTTTTTAAATCACAGGTAAAATAAAGATGAAGGCCAGCTGGTGGCATGGTAGTTGAGACAGCTGGATCACATATGGCAGCCTTTGTAATTCAAGTCCCAGACCCAGCAGCTTGAAAAGCACGCTGGTTATTTTGTGTGTGTGTGTATGTGTGTGTGTGTATGCCCAAAATCCGGAGAGGAGAATGGAGGAGAAGGATTGTGGAGTAGCCATCCCCCTGAAGGATGCTTTCTGTCTTTCTGTCTCTGCCTCTCACTATGTCTCTCTCTCTCTCTGTGGTGAGCACATGTGTCCTACAGTAAAATTTAAACAAAAAAAATTTTTTGGAGAGGTTTTTACTATAGGGCACATACGCTCGCCAGCAAGAAAGAGAAAGATAGAGAGACAGAACACAAGAAATCACCCCCCAGGGGAGATGGCCACGCCTCAATCCCTGCTCCTCCATTCTCCTCTCGGGATCTTGAGCACACACACACACACACACCGCCCTGCGTGAGTTTAAGCCACCAGGTCCAGGACTCGAACTGCAGTCGACTACATAGGAGTCCAATGACATAGCCATTATGCCAACTGCTAGTCTCTAAAAATAAAGATGAATTATATGATAGCATTTGATGCACATGTTGAAGGAATGAATTAAAATCTTTTTCTTATTTATTCTTTTTTTATTTTCCTAAAATATTTTTATAGTATCATGAGTTACTTCCTTCAGACCATGACATGCTACAATGAGAAGCTGAGAAAAAGTGAGCAAAAAAATGTCACATTTCCTACTCTTTACAGTGTAGACTTTTCTTAATTGGGCACTGCTATGGTCTGAGTGCTTTAGGTCTCTCCAAAATTCATATGCTGAAATTCTAACCCCCAGAATGATGACATTAGAAAGTCGGGCCTTTAGGAGGTGATTAGGTCAAAGGGCAGAGGTCTCATGATTTGGAAAAATGCCCTTATAAAAGAGATCCCACAGAGCTCTCTCACCTTTCTGCCACGTGAGGACACAGAGAGAAGGCACTTACATGAACCAGAAAGCAGGTCTTCACCGGACACCAGATCTGCCTGTGCCTTGGTTTGGAACTTCCCAGCTCAAGGACTGTGAGAAATGAACTTCTTTTGTTTCGTAAGTTTTTCCGTTTCATGGTATTTTGTTACAACATCCTGAACTAACTCCGACAGGCATTTACTTGGTTGCTTCATATCTCTTACTGGTTTGCAGAGCTCCCATCAACATATTTCAGTCTAGTAGCTGTTTACTTGATATTTCCATGGTGGAAGAAAGGCCTAGAACTCCCTAGTCTGCCATCTTGCTGACATCATTCCCATGTTAAATTTTTATAGTGCATCATTTTGTTTCTTTTAACATTTCCTTGTTTTAAGCTTTTTTATTTATTTTTCCCATGGAAAAGAGAGAGGAAGATAGTAGCCCCACCAAAGTCTTGTTACCATAATCCACCCCCAGCTTTCAATGAGCCCTAGGTCATGAACAAGTATGTGTATTGCATATTTAGGGAGGTCTCTGAATTGCCTCCCTGAGCCTTGTGCTGTATTGCTGCACCACCATCTGGCCCCTTGTTTCTCTTTCAGCATATTTTAAAAATTTTATTATTGATGGTTATCAAGAAAATTACATTTATAAATATAATCATCATTTTTAATTATGCCCCTGTATGGCCTTGTCCCTTTTTCTTTATGTAGTTTTAGAAAATAATAGTGCTAAATATTTTGGGCCCATTAACACAGATTTATATTTTAAAAAATGTGGACAGTTACAAATAAAAACCACAAAGCTGGCTTTTATTTTTTAATTATTTAGGAATTCTTACCAGTGTATGTGTATGTATGCGTGTGTGTGTTGTTGTTTTTTCTTTTTTTTTTTTTCTTTGGTTAGAAGTCGTGTCTGCTTGCAAAAGAGAGACAGAGAGCGATAAAGGAAAAAGCAACCACTCCCATGGAAATTGGTAATGCTGCAATCTCTTCTCCTCTACCTCTTCATCCTTTTCAGGATTTGGGGGCACACAGGCGCCCAGTGTGTTACTCAAGCTGCTGGGTCAAACCATATGACCAGCCATGCGGGATACAGCTGCCTTAATCACCAGGTCACAGAACTGTCCCACCAGTGTTCTTTATTTCTTCATATGACTTTGACTTACTGTCTAATTTTATTTCTACATGAAGGATATTCTTTAGCATTTATTATGACTAGGTCTAGAGGTAGTGAACTTCATTGGCTTTTTTATCTGGGAACGTTTTCATTTGTCTTTCATTTTCGAATGGTAATTTGGCCAGATTGAAATGGTTGAAAATCACTTATTGGGCCAGCTGGTGGTGCAATAATTAAGGCAGCCAGATCCCACATGGCCAACTGTGCAGTTCAAGTCCTGGCCTGGCTGCTTGAAAAACACTCCAAGTGTAGGGACCAGCAGTTAGTGTAATGGCTATGTCGCTGGATTCCCATGTAGTCGACCGCGGTTCGCGTCTGGACCCAGTAGCTTAAACTCACACTGGGCACGTGTGCGTGCTTGCCCAAGATCCCAAGAGGAGAATGGAGGAGAAGAGATTGTGGTGTGGCCATCCCCCCTAGGGGATTATTTCTCGTTCTCTGTCTCTCTTTTGTCTGTCTGGCAAGCGCACATGCCCTATAGCAAAACCTCTTCAAAAAAAAATAAATCCCTCCGATTGTGTGTGTGTGTATGTGTGTGTGTGTCCCAATTTCTCAAAAGATGGAGAAATGGAAGGGAAGGGATTGCAGTATGTATGACCATGCCTCATGGGGGTGCTTTCTCACTTTTCTTCTCTATCCCTCTCTCCCTCCAGTGAGAGGTCCTTCTGGCAAAGTTAAAGAAAGAATTGTTTATCTCTGAGTAGGTTAAGCATGTCATCTCCCTTTTTTTTTGTCTCCACGTTTTCTGATGAGAAATTTACTGTTGAGTTTATTGAGGATTATTTTTCCTTAGCTTGCAATGTTCCCAAGATTATTCTTCTTCGACTTTTGATGGTTTGATTGTGATGTTCTTTGGTGTGAATTCCTCTGAGTTTATTCTATCTGAAGTTCATTGAGTTTTTGAAGGTGTAGTAGATTCCTACCTTTCATCAAGTGTAGAAATTTGAACCATTGCTTCTCATATATCTCCTGTCCCTTTCTCATTTTGCTCTCCTTCAAAATTCCCATTAGTTTTTTGTTAGTATGCTTGATGTTGTCCCACAGGTCTGTTAGACTTCCTTCACTTTTCTTCACTCTCTTCCCTTTTTTCTTTCTCAAACTGCATCATTTCATTAGAACTTCCTTCAAATGTATTAATTCTTTATTCCACCTGCCCAAATCTGCTGTTGAATCCCTCTAGTGGTAGTTTCAGTTATAGCACATTTGAGCCCCAGCATTTCTAAAATTTTGGTATTTTTATAATTCAAACATTTTATTGATATTCTGTATTGGTGACATATTATTCTCCTGGTTTTCCACAGATCTTTGCCCGCGGTTTTCTTTAGCTTTTCGAGGAATCTAAAGATATTTAGTCTTTGTCTTATCATGGCAATGTCTGTGCTGCCACAGAAACAGTTTCTGTTAAGTCCTGCTTTTGTTTGCTGTGAGAGACAGACAGATAGAAAGCAAGAAATCACTCCCAAGGGAGGAGAGACACACCACAATCCCTTCTCCATTCTCCTCTTAGGATTTTGGGCACACACACCTGAGTTTGAGCCACCTGGTCTGGGACCTGGATCATGGTCCGCTACATGAGAGTCCAACAACATAACCATTATGCCATCTGCTGGTTCCTTAGCCGTGCTTTTTAAACCTCTGAAGTGTCTTTCATTTCCTCCTTGCACTTAACCTAAAGAGCAACCAGCAGTGAAACTGGGTCATCTCAGGTCTTTTCTGAGCCTGCATCATACCAGTATGCATATCCTGACTTTCTATGTTTCTCAGTAGATTCGGGAGCTTCTCATAGCCATTACTCTCCAAATTACCACTGTCCCTAGCTCTCTCTCAGACTTTTGGCATACCTATTGCTTGCTTTAACTACTGGATCATTGGAAAAGTCATGATGCATTTTTGAATAGAAAACAAAGTAGAAAATTAAGTCCTAACTTTCCTGATGACTTAATATTATCTTTTGTCCAAGCTGACAGTAAGTTCTTAATTTGCCTTTAAGTGTCTCCAAGGAGTATGCT
>NW_006208495.1:887658-888867 GCF_000334495.1 Tupaia belangeri chinensis
AAAGTTCTGGGTTAAATGAAGCAAAGGCAACTCCTTGTTTCCAGAGCACCTCAGATAGGTCAAACTAGGTAAACACAATTTCTGGCAAACCAGATATGGTCTGCTCCCTCTAGAACTGCATATCTAATCAGGAACAGGGCCTATCATTTTTATATTATGACCTTATATGGAAAGGGATTGGGATAAGGATATATTAAAATGTCACAAAGTGAGTCAGCTGGTTTGCGGTGGTTAAAGCAGCTGAATCCCACATGGCTGTCTGGTTTGAGTCCCAGACCTGGTGGCTTGAAAAATACACTGGGTTCATGTGTGTGTGCCTAAAATCCCAAAGAGAGAATGGAAAAGGAGAGATTGCAGCATGGCCATCCTATGGATGGTGGTGATTTCCCACTTTCCCCTTCTTCTCTTTCTCGTTCTCCCTGTCTCTCTCTAGCAAGCCCATGCACTCTCTAGCAAATTCAAAAAAATAAAAATGGATAAAGCTTTACTGCTGTGTTTCAATGACATGTACATGTGTAAGCATTTGCTTGGTTGCTGTGAATATATGACTATTTTCCAGAGTTTTTATAACATTGATTCAAAGAGTTTTTGAGTGTTTAGTTTCAAGATTTTTAGTACTTCTAAGAGGATGGAAAGACAGAGCCCTTTAGAATTCTTTATTCTGCCATCTTTACAGATGTCATTCTTCCTTATTTTTATTTTTGAAGTACAGTTTTCTTTTTTATTAGCTTCTTGATGGACAGATTTTGTTTCGTTGTTGTTTTATTTTTCCCAGAACTTTGGGTATGTCATCCTACTGCCTTCTAGTTTCCATTAGCTTTGGGAATTCATCTGCTATTTTTATTGGCATTTCTTTTTATGTGTCAAGTTGTTCCTTTCATGCTACCTTCAAGATTGTTTTCTTTGTGTTGATCTTTCAGCATTTTCACACTGATGATTCTTGGTATGGGTTATTTTGCATTCATTCCACCTGAGCTGCTTGGATATGCAGATTTGTTTTTTATGGGAAGTTTTCAGCTATTATTTCTTTGATTATTTTTCTGCTCCTTTCCCTTTATTTCTCCTCCTGGCACTCCCATTTTATGTTTTACTAAAGTATTAATACTCAGTTGGGTTTTTTTGTTTTTGTTTTTGTTTTTTATTTGAGAGGTTTTTGCTATAGGGTGTGTGCGCTCGCCAGACAGACAGAGAGAGACAGAGAGACAGAAA
>NW_006208495.1:888926-892421 GCF_000334495.1 Tupaia belangeri chinensis
CTCAGGATCTTGGGCACACACGCACATGCGCCTGGCGTGAGTTTTAAGCCACCAGGTCTGGGACTCAAACAGCGGTCGACTACATGGGAATCCAGCGACATAGCCATTATGCTAACTGCTGATCCCCAATACTCTGTTGTTTTATGATAATGACCTAGCACATAAATTGCTCCACAGTATGATGCAATTAAATTCGAGACCCTTTGCAAGGATAGTTTATGAATAGTCTTTGAGGTTTGCTTTGACCATAAGATTGCTCTTCTTGACTATTTCTAGGTCTATAATAGATATTTTTTTCAATAATAATTCCTGGGACCAGCAGTTAGCATAATGGCTATGTCGCTGGACTCCCATGTATTTAGTTGACCGCGGTTCGTGTTCCGGACCCGGTGGCTTAAAACTCATGCCGGGCGCGTGTGTGTGCGTGCCCAAGATCCCGAGAGGAGAATGGAGGAGAAGGGATTGCGACATAGCCATTCCCCCTGGGGAGTGATTTCTTGCTTTCTGTCTCTCTGTCTCGCTCTGTCTGTCTGGTGAGCACACGCGCCCTATTGCAAAAAAAATAAAATAAAATAAAAACTTCTTCAAAAAAAATTTAAAAAAAAAAATTCCCTTAGAATTTAGCATAGTGCCTGATGTGAAGTAGGGACTGATAAAAAAGAATACTGAACTGAAGTCCCGTCAGTGGTGCAGCGTAAATGGACCTACATGATATCGTCCTGGATTCGTGACCCAACACCTCCCTGTATACACAGGGCACACATATGCCTATGATCCTGGCTGGTCGAAGCTGAAGATAGATCGTGCATGATGACCCTGTTGGGAGAACCTGCCAGTCTCTCTTTCTCCATCCAGCTTTCATTATAGAAGTAAATATTCTTTGAAAAAGGGGACACTAAAAAAGATGACAGAAAATACCAAATTGAACATGTGTTCATTAGTTTCCTATTGTTACTATAAAAAAATTTTGTGCGCACTTAGTGGTTATAAACCACACAGATTTATTACCTTACGGTTGTGTCACAGCATCGAAAATGGTTCTTGCTGGGTTAAAACTAAGGTGTTAGTAGGCTTGTGTTCCTTCTGAAGTCTATTTCTTTGCCTTTTCCAGACTGCAGTGATGGTCTTCATTCTTTGACTTGTGGCCATTTGTCTCTCTTCACAGCCAGTAGTGTCAATGTTAAGTATCTCTTTCTGACTGTGATGTTCCTGCCTCCCTGTTATAAAGATTTCTGTAATTATATTTATCTCACACAGGTGATCAGTGATATTCTCACCATCTCACATTCTTACCGTAATCCATATCCAAACTCGGTTTCACCATGTAAAGCAACACGTTCACAGGTTCTATGGATGATTTTTGTGGACATCTTCGCGTGGTTATTACTCACAAGGGAATATATGGAGCAGAAGAGGACAGTTTTTCTTGATTTATTATTCACCCATAAGAAGCTATTCTTATGCTGCAGATATATTGAGTCGTTGGAAAAGTCATGACGCATTTTTGTCTAGAAAAATGCGTCATGACTTTTCCGACAACCCAATATATGTTCTTTCATTTGCGTTACATAAAAACATCATCAAAGATCAAAGCAGAGAATAAGACTTACAATGCCAAGTTAGTTTTTGTATTGTTCTTTTCTAACATGTTCAGATAACCATTGGCAAAATCCTAAGCTAAAAAGTAATTTATGTTTATGGCAGTGTCTGATGCATCCATTTGTTAAAATTTTCCAAAACTTATTCATAATATTTCTTCTGTCTTCTTCTTGTGGAAACCTAGTTTCCCAAGTTTATACTTTTAATACTCATCTACAAATAAGAGATAAAAACTCTCTTAAAACAAAACAGAAAGGTAAAGATTCTATTTAAAGAATATTTTATGGAAATTTTATTCAAGAAAGAAAATCATCCAGGATCCTCTTAATCACTGAAGAACTTCAATAACATATATTCAATAGGGACTATTACCAAATATCCTATTCTCTTAAGTTGAACACAGGATGATTTGCAAAGGGAGCCCGTGAGGGACAAGGAAAAATGGAAAAGAACAGAGTTGGGCAAAGGGAGCCCCTCAGGGACAAGGAAAAATGGAAAAGAACAGAGTTTGAAATTTGCTTTGCAGTCCTGACCATTCTACATTTAATTCTGTACTAAATAATCATTACAATCACAAAAACACTGGCAAGGTTCATGCCCTTTTAAGGGAAAAAAAAAGGCATTTGGAATATAATTAACCATTGAAGATTATTTTCTCCAAAGACGTTAATCTAAGAGGCATTGGGAGAAGGCATCTGGTGTCATCAACAAATCCAAAGTTGAAAACCTGCACTGGCTCATTGTGCCTATTATCTGTCTTCATTTCCTGGCCTTTTCCACTGATATTATTCACTATATCCTTCTGGATCCCTGTTAGACTCTGCTTCATTAACTGCTAATGAGTTGAAATACAAAGCAAAATGCCTTTACTCTATCTTTCTACACTTGTTCCTTGTATTTACAGGGGAATTTCAAGGGAAAAAAAAATCTGTATTTTATTGTGATCTCTCAGCCTGGTACTACTGCAATGTATTTTCTAGTGTTGTTAAGCTTTTCGGTATAAATAGCCTTACTTTATTTTCAAGAGAAGACTTCGAACCATTTGCTCATGTGAAAATAATGATAATGAGAACAGACTACAATTTATTCTCCTCTCTGACCTAAGTGTCAATTATAACATTAATTTTTTTCAAAGTTATCAGAAGAGGTAGAGCATTTAATCACTTGCACAACACCATCCTTTTATGACATGGTTGACTATGGTAAAAATTTTCTCATTATTTTTGCCTCTAATTTTGTGAAAACTCTTTACATTCTTTTATACTTGCATCCACAAATATTTTAAGTTGTTGACAATATCAGACAAAATTTTCACATGCTCCCAAATAAAACAAAACAATTTTCTTTTGAATAGGTTTCTAATAATCCCGAATCTTAATTTAACTTTATTTGAAGTTGCCAAAGTTTTTTCTTCTGCTATATCACTTGTTGGACAACAAATCCCACCATGAAGCAATTATATTCATTAATACCATGCACGTGGCTGAAATCTCCTCTCTTTAGTTTCTGGTCCTTCTGTTTAGTAACTTATTTGTGGTCATTTCATATCACTTTTTTTTTTTTTTTTTTGGATAGGGCACATGCACTCACCAAAGACAGACAGAGAGGGAAATTGAGAAGTCACCCTCCAGGGGGGGATGGCCACACTGCAATCCCTTCTCCTCCATTCTCCTTTCAGGATTTTGGGCATACAAGCACATGCACTCAGTGCATTTAATATTTTCCTAATTATTCATTTAATTTTATTTATGTATTATTACTTCTTTAATGTTGACGAGAGAGAGAGAAAGGGACAGTGAGAAAGCAAGTCACCAGGTCTGGCACTTGAACAACCATCAGTCATGTGGGAGTGTCCAGCCCCTTAACCACCATGCCACCTTTGGCCCCTGATCCCAC
>NW_006208495.1:892612-899916 GCF_000334495.1 Tupaia belangeri chinensis
TCTAATCATTATTTTTTTAAATAGTCAATCACTATTTCTCATTTTGCTTGTAAAAAGACTTTACCCATCATGAAATACTTCTCAGACTAATCCAGTTGAGAATACTATACATGTCATCATCACCCACACTTTCTCTGTTATCTATGTTTGCTTTCTATACCATTTTCCCCCCACATTTTATTGAATCACCAAAGACCCTCATCAATCCAAATACCCTCCTAGCAAACACATGTGACACATTTCCATGAGCACAAGTCTAACTTTACGCATCCTATCAAGTAGCACCTAACTGGGGCTACATATCCTACTGCAGTCATTGAATAGATATATTTTGTTTTCCTGAAACTCTTTTTTGTAACTCAATTTACATTCCTTCTCTAGGCATCATCACAGCACACAAAATGCGATCTCCCATCCAGTACACACTGCATAGTGACTCAATCATGCACATTACAAAAAATATAAATTTCCACTTCTAGTTGCTAGAATTAATTCCACCCCTCTTTCTGACCCTCTGTCCCTTCCCACCCTCCTCTCACACCACCTCTAGTGTCCAAAATTGTCCTCCATTCCCTTCCCACCCACATTGCATTGATCACACAATTTCCTACATAACCTGACTACTTTCAAAGGTGAGTTCCCTCGTTACTACTAAGAAAACCAGTTTTAACTTAAATCAAAGAACCGCCAAGGAACTTTGCTTAAAGCCCGGAAACAGGTTAGGATTCTGTTCAAATGGTAGGTGCATGAACCTATCAGTCTCATATACTTTTATCTTCTGTTCTGGTTCAATTTTCCTGATTAAATTCTGGGATATAGTATTCAACTCCAGACTTGTCCCTATGATTAAGTTAGCTACTTTCTCAGTTTTTGGACTCTTATTTCCATGTATCTGCGTTTAGTTTTCCTGATACAGCACATCCTTGAGAACTTCTTGGAGGTCTGGTCTGGTGCTGGTAAATTCTTTCAGGTTTTGTTTATCTGAGAATGTTCTTGTCTTTTCTTCCCACCTGAAAGATAATCTTGCCGGATACAGTATTCTTGGCTGAAACTGCTTCTCTCTTAACACTTGGAATATATTTTCCCATTCTCTCCTCGCTTTTATTGTTTCTGATGAGAGATCTGCTGTTAGCCTGATGGGATGTCCTTTGTAGGTAACTTGATGTTTTTCTCTTGCTAATCTTAGTATCTTGTCTTTGTCTGCAGTTTTGGTCAACCTGGCTATAATGTGTCTTGGAGAAGATCTTCTAGGGTTGATTCTATTTGGGGTCCGTTGTATTTCCTGGGACTGGATCTTTGAATGCCTCTCTAGGTTTGGAAAGTTTTCTTGCAGGATTTCCTGGAATAGATTATCAATGCCCTTATGGGTTTCCTCACCTTCTGGAATGCCAATTATCCGGATATTTGGACGTTTGATGGTATCCAGTACTTCTCGCATATTATTCTCAAATTTTTGTGCCATTTTCTCAGCCTTCATGGTGGATTTTTCTAGGCCAGCCATTTTCTCCTCTACATCTGAGATTCTATTTTCTGAATGATCTAGTCTGCTTTTAATGCTTTCCAGGGAGATTTTGACTTCTTGTATTATAGACTTCATCTCTAGCAGTTCCGTTTGAGTCTTTTGTAAAGTGTGTAATTCCACTTTTAGATCTTGCAGGAATTTCCTCATCTCTTGGAACTCGTCAATTTCTTTCTCCTTTCTCTTTAGCAGTTCATTATCTCTCTTCTCTTCCATCTCTGTTAGCTTAGACATTATGAATGATCTGAATTCCTTATCAGACATTTCCATGATTTTCACCGAACTGCTTGTGGATGAAGAGTTACTCTTTTCCCTAGGAGAGGAGGCATTTTCTTGTTTTCCCATATTTCTCGTGATCCGGCGGTGATTTCTTGTCATCTGATGAATGTTGTGTTTCTTTCAAATTCTTGAAGTGCAGCCTTAATGTTCAGGAGCAAGCAGACAGAGGTGATCCAGAATCTCTTTGCTGTTCTATTGTGCTTGCTGGTGCAGCAGATTCAGTAGATAGTGGGGAATATTTTAACCCTATTAGTATTTGGATGTTTAGCTACAGTGCTCTTAGATCTGTCTAAAAACACATTGAAAGGATACTGGAGGGTGAAGAGACAAGAGAAAGGAAAACGAGACAGAGAAAAACAACAAAAAGAGAAAAAAAGACAAAAAAGTTTAAAAAATTAAAAATTTGTAATTATGGTTCTTTTTTAAAAAAAATCGCAAAATAGAAAACCGCACGGCGCGCAATCTAGTTCTCTGTAGCCATGTGGAACCTTGTCCTGAAGGCCCGTGGCTTCTTCTGCCTGGATGGGAGGAGCAGAGCGAAAATTAACAAGAAAGAAGGTGGAGCTAAGAGCCAGAGAAAAAATGGACCTTTTTTTTTTTAAAAAAAAAAAAGGGGAAAAAGGGAAATATTACCAAAAAAAAAAGAGGAAACAATAAAAAAGGGAAGACAGAAGCAGGGAGAGACAGGAACTGAGAGATAGAGAGAGAAGGCTGGGGGTGCAGAGGGGAGCTCCCTACCGCTAGCTCGTTTGTTGGAGGTTGAATTATTAGTAGAAAATCTTCATTCCCTTAAAAATCTAGTTCACTGTAGCCATGTGGAACCTTGTCCTGAAGGCGCGTGGCTTCTTCCCGGCCCCTGATCCCACTCTTGATCACTTCTTTTATTCTTAGCATATCCTATTCTGGAAATATTCATTCTCCTAGAGGTGGGTGCAATGACAGAGCAAGATCAATATGCACTGTTTTGAGGCTAGAGGTGATACTTTCTTTATCACTACCTACTAAATCTTTTCTATCCTGAAATCCTTTCACATCTTACATTGTATATTTGCTTTGTTTCATCATTCTAATTTCCTGTTTTTTATTTTCTGTTATTCTTACCAAAAATTTTTCCAGGAACTTTGTTTCTTCTCCTGTAGCTTAATTAGATTTTTATTCTCCTAGTGATTTCATATATTTCTCAATTCTAACATTGGTAACAGCTAAAATATAAATTCAATAAAATATTAATAGCAAAGAAAAATAGCCAGAAAATTAATATTCTGCCTCAGTTCTTACATAATAATATAATAACTACTTTAATAACTACTAAAATGAGAATTTGGATTTTGACTTAAAACTAAAAAGGGTTATGGATTTGGTTGGAGGAAGAGGAATATGAGGATAAGGAGTGTGGAACACTTAGAACATTCCCTCTATGTACAATTAGCTGTTTATGTTTGTGATAACACTCAGAATTAGTTACTTATTCTAAGACAAGAAGAAATTTTTAATCAATAGATTTTATTTAAACCTACATTTGAAATAAATTTCAAATGGTAAAATGGAATAAAATAACACACTATTTCCCTGTTCCTGGGTAGAAGACTTTTTCTTTGCTCATATATGTCATAGATATATAAATCAATCTCTTTATATAGTAGTCACCCCTTTGCTTTCCATGGTTTCAGTTATTTGAAGTCAACCACAATCCAGGAAATGATCATGGCTCAATAACTGAAAATTACCTGAAGCAAAAAAATCCTCTTTTAATGTAGCATCAGAAGGTCAAGAACAGCCTAATGTGGGGCCAGCAGGTGGAGTGGTGGCTAAGAAACAACGCCCACATGATCGACCATGGTTTGAGTCCTGGAACACGTGGCTTGAAGGTAACACCGGACACATGTCTGTGTTTGCCCACAATCTCAAGAGGAGAATGGAGGAGAAGGGACTGTAGCATGACAATACTCCTGGGGAGTGATTTTTCACTTTCTTTCTCTTTGTCTCTGTCTCTCTCTGGCAAGCACATGCATTCTATCGCAAAACTTTAAAAAAAAAAAGAGAGAAAAAAGAATAGCCTAATAATATGTCATGATGCTGATGTTATTCCCCTTATGTTATTTAATCATGTAGGCATTTTATCATCTCGTGTCGTCAAATAAAGAAAGATGAGTACAGTGAAATAAGGTATTTTCAGAAAGAGAAACCACATCACAGAACTTTTATTACAGTATGTTGCTATAGTTATTCGATTCTATTATTGTTATTGTTACTCTCTGTTCTAGTCCATTCTGTAGCTAATAATAGAAAATACCTAAGTATGCGTAATTTATTAAAATAGTAGTGTATTCAGCTCATAGTTTGGAAGTTCAAGGTTCAGAGGCCACAGCATGTTGGAAAGCAGGAGGAGATGCCTCTATGTCATTACTGTGGTCTCATTCCCTCTCCTTATGAATGTACTGGGAGTCAATCATGGGGATCTTGCCTTAATGACATTAATCTTAATCTCCTCCCCAAACCCTATCTTTCAACACTACAGTTGGGTGAAGTCTCGCCCTCTTAATCTTAACACAATCAAATCTCAACATATGAATTTTAGTGGGACCTTCAAACCACAGTACTCTATTATTGTGCCTAATTCATAAGTTAAACTTTATCGTAGGTAAGCTATATTGGAAAAAACATAGTCTATAGTTAGTTTGGTACTATCCATGGTTTCAGACATTTAGTGAGAGTCTTGAAACACATTCCCTGTGGATAAAAAGTAACTACTATAATTTTCACCCTAAATTTATCTTGGTGAAAGTAACAGTTCAGTTCCTTAAATATAAGCCATTGTAGCTCAAAATTCTCTTTATCCCATTTTCTCATTTATGTAGCCCAAATTTATGAAGTCATAACTGAAAAAAAAATGACTCCAAATGTACAAAATCGCACAAATATTTGGTAGTAGATAAAACAGTGTGTGGGTAAATAATTATTTACATTCTTCCTTATAATTCATTTACATATCCTACCTAAACTAGAAACTCTTTACACTTGTCGAGGGATAGAAAGGTTGATTGTGACACAGTGACTGTACTTACCAAATATGGTTCATACATTCTTTTTAGTTTGAACTTCAGTAGACATTGAAGAAATATTTTGTATGTAAGACACCATAGGATTTACCCTTTTGAAGAGTTCAGTTCAGACCTTGAAAATGCAATGTGTGTAGAAATGAGGCTATGTGTCTTAAATGTCAGATAAACAATACACTGTACAGAATGGTCAAATAAAAGAAAACATGGAAAATCTTTGACATTTTCTACACGGAAAAATTTTATTTATTCTCTAGCTAGATATTAAGGCTCTATTTGCATGTATATTTGTAGATGCTTTCAGTAAAAAATCATGTTAAGAATATGGCATGGAGGGAATACTATTTGCCTTTTATTCACATAAGGATCAAAATTAACACATTAATTTCATGAGTCTCATAAATGATGAAGAGTGAAAGTTCGTGAACAACAAAACATATAAAAATTAAGCCATGTATTTGTGAAATGCTTAAGATCAGGAAATCAATTTGTATTTTTATTATTTTATTTTATTTTGATAGAGGGCTCATGTACTCTCCAGAAAGAATGAGCGAGAAAGAGAAAGTAGGAAAGCATCCCCTCGAGGGGATGGTCGTGCCACAACCCCTTCTCTTCCACTCTTTTCTACGGAGTTTGGGCACACACACACACACACCCAGCCTGTTTCTCAAGACACCAGGTATGGGACTCAAACTGAGCCGTCAGTCAGTCGTGCGGACTCCAACTACCTTAACCACAATGCTACCAGCTGGCCCTTGGTTACATTAAAACTACATGGCTATTGCCTCTTTATTTTGTGGCTTATCTTTGGTTGCTTACTATCATGTCTAATAGCTTTTATTTATTATTTATTTTTTTCTTTATAATGTAAGGCACCTACAAAATTGATCTGCTACATATTTGGAGAAGAGAACTCATCAATGATTATTGATTTTAAAATGGGTGGGATCAGCTGTGGCATTAACACAGTACTCCACAATGCAGAGGCCATGTAGGAAGGTCCAAGGTTTGCTTCCCAGGGTCTCCTTGTGCATACCAACCAAGCAGCATGTGTCTGTGATCTTGGCTGGCTGAGACTGGGGTTAGGATCACGGCACACAGATGCTATTAAAGGTGCCTGCTCCCCCTCCTTGCTTTCTCTCTATCATCCTTTATCATGGAAGAAATTTAAACAAAAGCCAAAAACTACTCAAATAACATTGAGGAAATACAGAAGGCAAATATAAGAAAAAAAGGCATAATCAGAAAATGAAAATTGGTTATGATGATTATAGCAATATTTTCAGTTTTAAAAAAATGTAACTTTCCCAAAATATACTTTAACATACAGAAACTCCCCAAAATTATTTAATTTACATATGTGCTTATAATTTATTTCTCCTTAGGTAAGATTTATGAAGATGGGGTCATTGTTTTCATTTTAATTTTTTTTCCTTCATCACTCAGCCCCCAGTTCCTGGAATAATTTCTATTAATATGGTAATTGAGAAAATATGTTTTTGGTGAATAAGGAAAAGAAGTATCAAATTTATTTATTATATCACCCTATGATACAAAAAAGGAAAATAGGATAAATATTATCACCCTCATTTTATAGATAAAGTATGAAATTATACATAGTAAAATTGTTTCCTTGGAAAAGTATAACCTTAATAATATCTTTTTTCTTTTTTCTTTTTTTTTTTAAGAGAAAGATTTTTTCTATAGGGCCCGTGTGGTCACCAGAGAGACAGAAAGTGAGAAATTACTCCCTCAAGGGGATGGTCATGCTGCAATCCTCTCAGGATTTTTGCACACATGCACATGAGCCCAGCATGAGTGTTAAGCCTCTGGGTCCAGGACTCGAACCCTGGTCAACTACATGGGAGTCTAGTGATGTAACTATTAAGCCATCTGCTGGTCCGGATAATATTGTTTAAAAAAAAAAGAAAGAATTGTCTCAGTTCTGGGCGGAAGGAAGGCCTGGACTAGATGATCCCACCATGGACCTTGCTGAGTGAGTAGAAGGCCCCACCATGGGAGTGGACATCCGCCACAGCAAGGACCGCAAGGTTCGACAGGAGCCCAAGAGCCAGGACATCTACCTGAGGCTGTTGGTCAAGCTAGACCGGTTTCTGGCCAGACGCACCAACTCCACCTGCAACCAAGTTGTGCTGAAGAGGTTGTTCAGGAGTCGCACCAACCTGCCCCCTCTGTCTCTTTCCAGGATGATCGGCAAGATGAAGCTTCCTGGCCGGGAAAACAAAGCGGCTGTGGTCGTGGGGACCATCACAGACGATGTGCGCATTCAGAAGGTGCCCTAGCTGAAGGTGTGTGCGCTGCGTGGTACCAGCCGGCCCGCAGCCGCATCCTCAAGGCTGGGGGCAAGATCCTCACCTTCGACCAGCTGGCCCTGGACTCCCCCAAGGGCTGTGGCACCGTCCTACTCTCCCGTCCTCGCACAGGCC
>NW_006208495.1:899956-904174 GCF_000334495.1 Tupaia belangeri chinensis
GCCACACCAAACCTTACGTCCGCTCCAAGGGCTGGAAGTTTGAGCGTGCCAGAGGCCGACGTGCCAGCTGAGGCTACAAAAACTAACCCCGGATGCTGCCCCGTTATTAAAAAGCTTTTGGATTCTGAAAAAAAAAAAAAAGAAAGAAAGAAAAAAGAATTTTTTGATATAGAAGCTTTTCAACTAACAATGGGTTTACCTCCTGATAAACTCATCATAAAGGTGAAAAATCATTAGTCAAACCGTCACAAGTCAGGGACTGTTTGTACTTGCTAAACCTACAATATTGCTGCATATGGTTTTGAAATAGTGAATGTACGCCTTTTATTTATTTTTCGCTATAGGATGCATGCACTCACCAGAGAGAGACAGAGCGAGAGAAAGAAAGAGAGAGAGAGAAAAGGAAAGTGAGAAATTACTCCCTGGGGTAGGGTGGGGTGGCCTTGCCGCAATCCTTTATCCTCCATTTTTCTCTCAGGATTTTGGGCACACATGCACATGTGCCTGGCATGATTTTCAAGCTCCCAGGTCCAGGACTTGAACAGTGATCAGCCATATAGGAGTCCAACTTCTTAACCACCTTGCCACCTGCTGGCCACAGGAATGTATACCTTCTGTATCATTTTATATTATTTTACATATACTTCTTACAAGTTAGCCCATTTCTATATTTTAATTTTTTTAATGTTTTAATTATGCTATCAATTTCGAATCATTTCGAGAAGTAGACAGAATAATAATTTTTTTTTTTTTCGTTTTTTGGAGAGGTTTTCACTATAGGGCGTGTGCACTCACCAGAAAGACAGAGAGAGACAGAGAGACAGAAAGCGAGAAATCACTCCCAGGGGAGATGGCCACACCACAATCCCTTCTCCTCCAATTTCCCCTCAGGATCTTGGGCACACATGCACATGCTCCTGGCATGATTTTAAGCTGCCGGGTCCGGGACCTGAACCACGGTCGACTATGTGGGAGTCCAGTGACATAGCCATTACACTAATTGCTGGTCCCCAGAATAAGAATTTTAATGTTGTTCTTACATTCAGTCCCAGTCATCTCCTTGGTGTCTTAATCCTCTGACTATGGCATGAAACTTAAACATTCTTAGCCCTTGATTGAATCTTTTTCAATCACTTCTTTATCCTCTCAATGGTGGATCTCAATTGGATATTGGAAATAAAATCATATTTCTTGGGTAACGTCTGTGGAGTGACAATGTGTTGCTCAGAGAAGCCGGATCCTACACAGCAACTATGGTTCAAATTCCCAGCCTCGTCATCCTGAAGCACATCCAGAACATGTATGAAGGCCAAAGATCTAATGGGCTGGAGGGGATCATGGAGTGATCAGACCCTGTGGAAGATGATTGTCACTCTCCACACTTAAGGAGCTGTGGTTATGCTCTCCTTACATCCTATAGAAACTACTTGAAATTCTTCTCCACCAGAGATTTGTCAGTTCTTCCCTACTTACTTTCTTTTCAATCATCTATTTATATATTCGCATGTCACTATGCTCAACAGTCAAAGTTCCTTTTTTCATTAAATTGTGGAAGGATACGTGCACTCTTCAGAGGGAGGCAGAAGAACAGAAAAAGAGAGGGAGAGGGAGAGGGAGAAAACACTCCTCAATGAGGCATGGTCACACCACAATCTCTTCTCTTCCATTTCTTCATCCTGTCTGTATTTTAGGTACATACGTGCCCTACATGTTTTTCATGCCACCTGGACTGGGATTCAAAACACAATCAGCAGGGACCAGCAGTTAGCGTAATGGCTATGTCACTGGACTCCCACGTAGTTGACTGTGGTTCGAATCCCGGACCCAGTGGCTTAAACTCACATGGGGAGCGTGTGCGTGCGTGCCCAAGATCCCAAGAGGAGAATGGAGGTGAAGGGATTGTGGCATGGCCATCCCCCCTAGGGGGTAATTTCTCGCTTTCTGTCTCTCTGTCTCTCTCTGTCTTTCTGGCAAGCGCACGCGCCCTATAGCAAAAACCAAAAAAAAAAGAAAGAAAGAAAAAAGAATTTTTTGATATAGAAGCTTTTCAACTAACAATGGGTTTACCTCCTGATAAACTCATCATAAAGGTGAAAAATCATTAGTCAAACCGTCACAAGTCAGGGACTGTTTGTACTTGCTAAACCTACAATATTGCTGCATATGGTTTTGAAATAGTGAATGTACGCCTTTTATTTATTTTTCGCTATAGGATGCATGCACTCACCAGAGAGAGACAGAGCGAGAGAAAGAAAGAGAGAGAGAGAAAAGGAAAGTGAGAAATTACTCCCTGGGGTAGGGTGGGGTGGCCTTGCCGCAATCCTTTATCCTCCATTTTTCTCTCAGGATTTTGGGCACACATGCACATGTGCCTGGCATGATTTTCAAGCTCCCAGGTCCAGGACTTGAACAGTGATCAGCCATATAGGAGTCCAACTTCTTAACCACCTTGCCACCTGCTGGCCACAGGAATGTATACCTTCTGTATCATTTTATATTATTTTACATATACTTCTTACAAGTTAGCCCATTTCTATATTTTAATTTTTTTAATGTTTTAATTATGCTATCAATTTCGAATCATTTCGAGAAGTAGACAGAATAATAATTTTTTTTTTTTTCGTTTTTTGGAGAGGTTTTCACTATAGGGCGTGTGCACTCACCAGAAAGACAGAGAGAGACAGAGAGACAGAAAGCGAGAAATCACTCCCAGGGGAGATGGCCACACCACAATCCCTTCTCCTCCAATTTCCCCTCAGGATCTTGGGCACACATGCACATGCTCCTGGCATGATTTTAAGCTGCCGGGTCCGGGACCTGAACCACGGTCGACTATGTGGGAGTCCAGTGACATAGCCATTACACTAATTGCTGGTCCCCAGAATAAGAATTTTAATGTTGTTCTTACATTCAGTCCCAGTCATCTCCTTGGTGTCTTAATCCTCTGACTATGGCATGAAACTTAAACATTCTTAGCCCTTGATTGAATCTTTTTCAATCACTTCTTTATCCTCTCAATGGTGGATCTCAATTGGATATTGGAAATAAAATCATATTTCTTGGGTAACGTCTGTGGAGTGACAATGTGTTGCTCAGAGAAGCCGGATCCTACACAGCAACTATGGTTCAAATTCCCAGCCTCGTCATCCTGAAGCACATCCAGAACATGTATGAAGGCCAAAGATCTAATGGGCTGGAGGGGATCATGGAGTGATCAGACCCTGTGGAAGATGATTGTCACTCTCCACACTTAAGGAGCTGTGGTTATGCTCTCCTTACATCCTATAGAAACTACTTGAAATTCTTCTCCACCAGAGATTTGTCAGTTCTTCACTACTTACTTTCTTTTCAATCATCTATTTATATATTCACATGTCACAAAGATCTAATGGGCTGGAGGGGATCATGGAGTGATCAGACCCTGTGGAAGATGATTGTCACTCTCCACACTTAAGGAGCTGTGGTTATGCTCTCCTTACATCCTATAGAAACTACTTGAAATTCTTCTCCACCAGAGATTTGTCAGTTCTTCACTACTTACTTTCTTTTCAATCATCTATTTATATATTCACATGTCACTATGCTCAACAGTCAAAGTTCTGTATTTTAGGTACATACGTGCCCTACATGTTTTTCATGCCACCTGGACTGGGATTCAAAACACAATCAGCAGGGACCAGCAGTTAGCGTAATGGCTATGTCACTGGACTCCCACGTAGTTGACTGTGGTTCGAATCCCGGACCCAGTGGCTTAAACTCACATGGGGAGCGTGTGCGTGCGTGCCCAAGATCCCAAGAGGAGAATGGAGGTGAAGGGATTGTGGCATGGCCATCCCCCCTAGGGGGTAATTTCTCGCTTTCTGTCTCTCTGTCTCTCTCTGTCTTTCTGGCAAGCGCACGCGCCCTATAGCAAAAACCTCCCCAAAACAAAACAAAACAAAAACAAACAAAAAAAAACAACATAATCAGCTTCAGGGATCCAGATCTCTTAACCACTAGAGTACAGAGAGGTCCCAAGGTTTCTTATCTTTCTAAGAGGTATTTTTCTTTTAAAATGATAAATATTAGGTAACTACAACCTCAAATTGCTAGACTTTACCCAGAAAGCTAAATGTAGAAAGTTATTGCTAACTTATGAAGAAAGATGTTTTGATGCATAAAGTCCTGTTACCCTCAGAATTTGCCCCTTGGGATCCAGTCCTCTGATTCTCAGTATCT
>NW_006208495.1:904213-911247 GCF_000334495.1 Tupaia belangeri chinensis
TTCATGGTAATCCTTCTGGTAATTATGATAGGTCTCATCATGGTGGGATATAGGACAGGTGCAAAAAGTGGTATGTTGCAAAGGTCTATTTTTGTGTCTTACTCACTTTTGCATCTCTAGCAAGTGGCGCACAGGTGTTCTTCAGTAACATTTGCTCTTTTTCCATCACCTGGGCTACCACGTGCCATTCTACAAATCATTACTTATGCTTAGAGAGAACTAAAAAACCTAAAGTGAAATCCTTGCTCTGACACTTTGTATTATTTCACCTCTCAGAGCCTTAAGTATTTAAAAAAAAAATAAAACAAAAGAAGCAAAATGAACAAACAAAAAGGAAATAGTTTCTTCTGGAAAGGGTTAGCAGGAGAATGAACTGAGACGCTGTATAAAGCTTAGGACAGTTCTGAGCACATGTAGAGTGCTCAGTAAATCAGGTAAGTTATTCATGTTGTCATCATCATCATCACTAAAATCTTAACTGTGTCACCTTGGGCAGATTGCTCAATTACGTCATCTGCATAATAATAATCCTACTGCTTACATCACAGGATTGCTGTGTAATTAAATTAAATTATACATGTAAATTACTTAGCATTTATGGCTGACATACATGGAAAGCCCCTAAATGTTAGTATAGTCACAGTACAGATGTGGTTATAGTCATCTCGAACTTATCGAATGATTAAAGGCAGCCAATTTTCAATGCAGTGATCAGAGCATTGATACAGAGCTGCGTGACTGTGTCTTATTTAACAAGGAAAAACTCAAGTAAGGGGAGACATTGGTAAGGTCTAGCACAGAGAATCATTCAGCAACGAGCAGATGGATGCAGAAGAGGTCACTGGGTCTGGGAGAACATGTCATGACTAAAGGACAAACTTATCTAATGTGTAAAGAGGAACATAAACCCTAGGAACATATTGAAAATGACTGTACCAAAACAGAATGAAGTAGTCGTCTCTGTTTTTCCTTCATCTACCACGTCTGCTCTTATCTTTCCCTGGATTGACAAAATAAAAACAAAAAGCATACAATCCGACCAGTCTCATAAAATTTAATTTAGTTGAGATCAGCTGATGACATAATGGTTACTGTGGTTCGAGTCCCAGACCAGGTGGCTTAAAACTCATGCCGGGCTCATGTGCGTGAGTGCCCAAAATCCCAAGAGGAGAATAGAAGAGAAGGGATTGTGGTGTGGACATCCCCCCTGGGGGGTGATTTCTTGCTTTCTGTCTCTATGTCTCTCTCTGACTTTCCAGTGAGTGCACAGGCCCTATAGCAAAAATCTCTCTCTCAAAAAAAATAATAATTCAGTTGAACAGAACTCTGCTCTGAAATCTAGCAATCCATTTACTATTATGAGTTTGGGCAAGTTATTTTTCTTAGGTTCAGATTTCTATTCTTTCAAATGGACATGTGACTTACTTCCAGAATGTTAATGTTTAAGGATTAAATAAATATCTTTACAAAGTCCCGAGCGACTGGCACATCATTCATGCCTTTTAAATGTCTGCCTCCATAATGGTATATATATGGCAAAAGAATTAGGATTGTGATATCCAAAGAAGGACTGGAAATATCTTGAAAAAAAAAAAAAAAGCTTATCTGTAAATTCATCCATAAAATTTCATAGAAGTGGTACAAATGTTATTTTATCCATCATTACCTTACATTGATTCATTTCCATTTTCAGACAATGTCAGAGATATTATAAGACATATATGTAATTACTTTTTGAATAACAGTCAAACTAATTGATTTTTTCCATCACTGTGGATTTTCCTTCAGTTTGGAGAATATTTAAAAATTAAATAGGTTGGACGATCCATATCATTGATATTGTTTTGCAAAATCAAGTAATAACTATATACACTATTAACATTCTCATAAGACATATTCTGTTTATACCCCTCAGAGATTTTCTATATTGAGAATGACCTTTAATGCATTTAATCACTGTTAAATTGTACTTGTCCTATCATATGTGACTCACCTTCACTTTTTACAAGCTTTCATTCCTAGAAATGGAAATTATTTGGTCATAAAATGCATATGTCAAATTCATCCAAAACTTCATAAGCTTAAGAGAATAACTTCCTTTTTTCTTTTTTTAATTCTCAGAGGGCTTGTGTGCTTGCCAGAGAAAGACAGAGATAGAAAAAGGTGGGGAGTCAGGGTGGAGAAAAGAAAGCACATCTTGATGGGAAGTGGTCACAATGCAATCCATTCTCCTCCATTCTGTTCTGTTGGAATTTGGAGCATGCATGCACACATACTCAGTTGGTTTCGTTTTGTGTTTTTAAGTTCCCACTTCCGGGATCCAAATCACATTCAACCACGTGGAGCCTGACTCCCTTAACTACTAGGTTGCTGGCTGGCTCCCTCAAATCTTGAATTTCTGTTTATTTATTTATTTATTTTGGTTATTTCCCTCGGTTATTTCAATAGTTCTCACCAGCAAGAGACAGAGAGACAGTGAGAGGGAAAGTGAGAAATTACCCCCCATGGCAGATGACCATGCTACAATCCTTCTCCTCCATTCTTCTCTTGGGATTTTGAGTGCACACACACACACACACACACACACACACACACACACACAGAAGCTTGTCATGATTTTCAAGCCTCCAGATCCAGTACTCAAATCTCAGTCGGCCCTGTGGGAGTCCATTATACCACCTGCTGGCTCCCTTCAATTTCTCTTTTAATTGCTAGAAGGCACATACACTGGCCAGAGAGTGAGAGAAAAAGCACCCCCTAATGTGCCTTCAGTCACGTCACAATTGATTTTCCTCCGTTTTTTATCCTGTCAGGATTTTGATCATCCACACGCACACGCACCCTGTGTATTTCTCAAGCTGCTGTGGGTTAGACTTGAACCACATTTGGCCATGTGGGATCCAAATCCCAATGTACGGTGTTTAACCACTCAACTCTGGGGTCATCTTTCTGATTTAATTGTACTTATTTATCAAAGTGTGGTCTTCAGGCCAGCAATAGCTGCAAAAAATAGAAACTATTAGAAATGCAGATTTGGGGTCAGCCCATGGCCTCGTGGTTAAGGCCACTGGATCCTTCATGGCTGACTGAACGGTTCCAGTTCCAGACTTGGTGGCTTGAGAAACATGTCAGGTGCAGCATGTGTGTACTTGCTCAGAATCCCAAAAGTAGGAGAGAGACGAACAGAAGGGATTGGGGTGTAACCATGCCTAATGCGGGAGGCAGGGGTTATGCTTTCTTGCCTTCTCTCTCTCTCTCTCTCTCTCCCCCTCCCATTAGTGCATGCGCCTTTGGGCAAATTTCATAAAGTTAAGAAAGGATAAGAAAGAAAGAAATGCAAATTTGCAGGCTTCACCCTAGACTTGTTGAATCTGAAACTCTTGGCATTAGGGCAGATGTCTTGAGGAATTCTGATGTTCACCAAATCTTGAGAATGATTGAATCAGAGTATGTTTTAGACATCTATGGGACAGAGAGCGTGTGTGTGTGAGAGAGAGAGAGAAAGTGAGAGATAGATCAATATATTTACATAAAAATGTATAGTCGAATCAAATGAAATGTTCAAAGTGGTAAGCTTTTCACCTTAAAGAAAATTTAATTTAGGTTTTATAATTCTTGAAAGACATTGGTTTATTCAAATACCACCATTTATGCCATACTTAGGAGACCAGATATCAGTTAATAGGAAGAAATCAGTACTCTCAGCTATATTTCTCATGTCGAGGTTCTGTTAAGAAAACAATCTATTTCACCATCACACTCATAGATAAGCCTGTGTGCAAAATACATATCCTGGTAATACAAAAGCTTACCCTAGAATTTGAATTAGAATATGAAGGCTCACACACAGAATTCTTGCTGTCTCAACAGCGTGTGTGAAACTATTTTAAGTCTTTTGGTTTGTTTTTACTAACTTTCTAAAGTTTTTATTTTTGTTTAACATCCAAACAGAAAAACATACAAGTTGTGAATTTTCATGAAGTGAACATTTAACCATGGACTGGCAGGGAACAGAGACCCATTAGGTCAAGGACCAGGAGAAGTACAGCTCTTCTGACTCTTGGTGAACAACCTGGGAAAGGAGCCTTTTCCATTGGGTTGGGAGAAATAGCTGGCAAGAAGAGTAACTTGTAGCTAGGCCTTGGGGAACCTGTGAGACTCAAAGGTATCAAAGTAGCATTTGAAAGTTTAGGTCTGACAATACAATTGACCCTTGATACCTTGGCATCAATTTAGATTTCATTTATGACTATGAGTTTTAAAGAGAAGTGCCTCCCCAGGAAACGATAATATGAACTTTAGAGGTGTTCTCTCCACTTTATGACAGAGAAAAGCAATTGAGGGATCTGTGTAGTTGGATGTAGGAGTATATCCCTTGGGGGCTTGAATTTAGTCAGTCCCTATGGAAATAGCAATATCAAGCAGAAGATCTATTTATCACTTTGTAACTTAAATAAGACTTCATCGAAGAACCTATTATGCCTCTCAATTCAATAGGCTGTCTGGGACCAGTCATGGAGATTAAAATTTTATTGAATGTCTTTTTCAAGAGCCCAGCATTGTGTATTCTAAGAAGTAAAATATGTGTCTTGGTCACTGTCAGTGATATCTGCAATCCCAAAGGAAGTAAGAAAAAAATCTGATTTGGCCTTTTTATATTTATTTATTTCAAGAGAGATTTTTGCTATAGGACACATGCACTTGCCAGAGAGACAGAAAGAAACAGAGAGACAGAAAGCAAGAAATCACCCCCAGGAGTGATGGCCACACTGCAATCTCTTCTCCTCCATTCTTCTCTTGAGATTTTGGGCATGCACGTACATGTACCTGGCATGAGTTTAAGCCACTGGGTCTGAGAGTTGAACTGCAGTCAACTGGGTGGGAGCCTAGCAACGTAACCATTATGCCATCTGCTGGTCCCAAGGCCTTTTTTTTTTTTTGTGGTTATTTATTTATTCTTTTAATTTGCTGTAGAGTACACTCACTCACTGGAGACACACACACACAAACAGAGCTCACCCCTACCCCAAGGAGGATGGCCATAATTCAATCCCTTCTCCTCCATTCTTCTCTCAGGATGTTGAGCATGCACACACACATGCCTGGTGTGTGTTTCAAGCCGATGGGTCTGGAACTTGAACTGTGCAATTGGTCATTGGGGATCCAGCTGCCTTAACTACCATGCCACAGGCCGGCCCCTGAAGAATCCTTAAAGTATGCAGAGATATCTGCTACTTTGGCTTATATTTTCAGTATCTGTGAGTCATGAAATTCCCAGAATTTCTTACCCCCAAAAGGGGTAACTCTTAGAAAATGGACTAAAAGTTTATGAAAATGTACAGATGGAACCATTTGTCGGTCAGAGTATCCAGTGCTTCCTTTACCAAGGACATCCTGGTTAAGGTAACGGGAACGGTCACATTCCAGTGAGCTTCATCACTTATGATGATGCGATCCATATATATAGTCTGCATCCTCCATAAAGTATATGAATCCCCATTATTGTCCACTCAGTTCATTCAAAGGGGCTCCCTGGATAACCAAAGGGTCTTGCTGAAAATTGAGTTCCTCTAGCACCGTGGTATCCGGTAAAATATTATGGACAGAGGCAGGCGCCCCCCCCCAATGTACCAGAAGGCTCACACTTGACTCCATCCTGTAGCAAGGAGGTCTTGGCAGCCGTGCCAAGTTTGTGGGGGCATTGCTTTCATGACCTGAGGCACTGGAGGTAAGTGGGCATGTAGGGTCATAGGCTCCAGGTCTATGAAACCTCTATTTCTAGGACAAAGCGTAGGCAGCAATTGTCACTCTAATGGTGTATGGCGTATTATGAAGAAAAGCAGTTTCTTGCATCAGAAGCCCATGGACAATTTATGACCATCGTAGGTGGTCCAGAGACAACAGGAAGCATGAGAAAGTTACTGAAGTCTCAATAGTGAAGTAGTCAGAAAAAATAGTGGAGTACCTACTGATGTCACTTTGGACTGATCCAACAGACGTTTGTTGGAATGAGCCTCATTCAATATGGGCCTATTTGTAAATAACAGCATCAGTAAGATAAAGGAAAAAATAAAATTAAGTCCATTGATGTTTTACATGAACAAGTGAGACAGAGAGAAACAGAAAATCAGAGAGATGGCACTACCAATGGAGTCTCGTCTCTGTGCTCCATGCCCACTCTCTGCCTGACCAGATCACTGGCAAGCATGAAACCCAGCATACTCAGGGGAGTCTTCAGACATTTCCATGTGAGTCAGCCTCACAGAACATCATATTTATCATTGTTCCACCGTGTGGCCCCAGATTAAGGAAAATTTTAAATGGGAAAAATGTTGCCTCCAGAACCCAAAATGACTGAAGATGGTATTCTTTTATATCCTTAATGAGTGTGTTAATGAATTTCTTCAGAGGGGAGTATCATTCATTTGATGCCATATCTGTGTCCTTGGAGAAAGATAAATGCAGCTAAGATCTTGCCTGCAAATGTATGTGCAGGGACAAGGCCACTGAGGTACCCTATGGGTAGCCTACTCAAGGTAGATTGTGTCCCTTTGTAGTTGAAGGCAAACCACAGCTAAGAGGTGGTTCAGATAGGTACTCAATAGATCTTATTAGCCAAATCTATCATTTAAAAATATTTACTGGCTGATTACATGGCATTAGTAATTTTAATAATGTTGGATATTGGGTATGGGCTTTATTAGGATGGACAGCAATAAGAAGTTTGTAGGAATCCACTGGGAGGCACCATTCGTTCTTTCCAGGTTTAAGAACAGACAACATTGGGCTGTCAGTGGAGTAAGCAGTGGGGATAATCACTCATTCACTAACTTTCACATAATAACTTTCTTTATGTGTGGTGGTCTAATCTTTTTATGCTCCTCTTTTAAAAGCATACATGATTGGGACCAGCAGTTAGCGTAATGGCTATGTCGCTGGACTCCCACATAGTCGACCACGGTTCGTGTCCTGGACCCGGTGGCTTAAAACTCACGCCGGGCGCGTGTGCGTGCGTGCCCAAGATCCCGAGAGGA
>NW_006208495.1:911364-918701 GCF_000334495.1 Tupaia belangeri chinensis
AAAAAAAAAAAAAAAAAAAAAAGGACACATGATTAAATTAAAAGTCATACTGATAATCTTGGAAAATCTCCCCAAGTCAAGATCTTTAACTTGACCACATCATCTACAAACACCTTTTGTCCTTGTAAAGCAACATTTACAGGTTTCAGGCATTAAAACCTGTTACTTTTGGGTGGCCATTATTCAGACTGCTAAAGTATAATTAGGTCATTTAAAAAAAGCTGACAATCTCTGAGGTTTTTTTTTTTTTTTTTCATTCTTTTTAAAAAAAATTTCCAGAGGGTGCTTATGCTTGCTGGAGAGCCAGAGAAAGAGGAAGGGAGAGAAAAACAAAGCACCTCCTAATAGGGTGTAGACACACCACAATCCCTTCTCCTCCACCACTCTACCCTGTGGGAATTTTGGGCATTCACACTCAAGCACCCAGCATGATTTTTTTTTCATTTAAATTTTATTTATTAGTATTATTTTCTAATTTCCCATAGGGCACGTTGCACTTACCAGAGAGAAACAGAGAGAGAGGAAAAGTGAGAAAGTCAGCCATCAGGTCTGGGACTTGAACTGTGGATGGCCATATGGGCATCTAGCACCATGAGTTCTATGCCACATGCTGCCCTTCTCCTCTCCAGCATGTTTATCAAGACACTAGGGCCAAGATTCCAACTGCAGTGGGATGAAGTGCCCTTAACCACTAGACTATGGGGCAGCCCAACAATCGTACTTTTTTTTTCCTAAGTTTTGCTATAGTGTGCATGTACTCTCCAGAGAGAGACGGAAGAGAAGGAAAGTGGCAATCACCACCCTGGAGGATGGCTACACTGCAATCCCTTCTCTGTTCTCCTCCAGGGATTTTAGGCACACACACCTTCCTAGCATGATTTTCTTTTTTGCTTTTATAAAAGGTTTTTGCCATAGGGCACATGAGCTCGCTGGAGAGAGACAGAAAGAGACAGAGAAAGGGAAAGTGAACAGTCATCCTCTGGGGAGATGGCCATGCCTCATTCCCTTCTTCTTCGGTCTTCTCTTGGGACTGTAGGTACATAGGCACATGTGCCTGGTGTGATTTTCAGGCTGCTGGGTCCAGGACTCCAACCACTGTCAGCTCTGTGAGGATTTTCTGTTGTTGCCACAGCATAATTTTCTTTTTGTTTTAACTAATGTTAGACAATTATTGCATGTCTGAAAAAAAATCCATTAATCCTGGCTCATTTTATGTATAATCCATGTATATATATAACCTATCTTTCTCCAAGAACATAGATATGTATAATCTATCTTTCTCCAAGAACAGACATATTCTATGACTATTAAAGATATTTTCATCAGAACTTTTGCAGGTATTTAAATAAAGAAACTGTGATTTTTCCTACTTTATAATATCCTAGTTAGGTTTTATCAAACTTAGATTGGCTTTATAAAAAAAGTTGTGAAGTTTTCCCCTTTTTTCCTAGACATATTTAAGATTGACACTATTTTGTTTTCTATATTTGGAATAATTCCCTGATAAGGTCATTCCACCTTGACATTTATTGAAAAGTTTTATTAAAAAGTTTTCATAATAGATTCTATTTCTTTAATAGACATGTGCATCACTATCAAAAAACATTTAATAATAGATTCAATTTTTTTAATAGACATGTCCATCACTATCAAAAAACATTTATTCTTGGCTCAGTCTTGGTTGCTCAGGAGCAGGGGTGCTGCTGTGTGATGCTGGAGACCTTGTGAGAAGGCTCTAGGTTTACATCCTGGGTTTATCTGAACATGCTGGGTGTATCCTTGGGTGAACTTATGACTGTGGCTAATGGCAGGGCTGGGGGAGTATCACAGCGTGACTACCCTGTCAAGCGCGACCTCCCTCTCATGTGGAGGAAATAAATCTTGTAGAAAAATGAAAAAAAAAAAATTTGTTGGGCCAACTGGTGACATGGTGGTTAAGGCAGCTGGATCTCACATAGCCAACTTCAGAGTTTGAGTCCCAGACCCAGCAGTGTGAAAAACATGTGGAGTGTGTGTGTGTGTGTGTGTGTGTGTGTGTGTGTGCCCAAAATTCCAAGAGAAGAGAAGCAGAATGGATTGCAGTATGGTCATTTTCTTTCACTGTGCTTTCTCACTTTCTCTCTGTTTATTTCTGATGTCATTCTCTGGTGAGTACACGTGCCATATGCAAAAACTAAAAAAAGAAAAATAAATTATTGTTGTACTCAGTTATTGGAAGTTTTCTTTTTCAAGATGACTACTTCATTTAGGTTTTAAGTTTGCTGCACCTAAACATGTGGATAAACATATTTATAGCACTTTTGATTTTTTTCCTGTATCTATTGGATCTCTAGTAAAGAACACATTCCTTTTACCCTCCACAAAGTTTAACAACTTTATTCATCTTCATAATAAAAGAAGAAGCTTTGTTCATTTTATCTATTTTATGTTTGGGTTTGTTAAAAAATATTTTTCTTTAATTTTTTGAACTTTTAGTTTAAATATTCTGCTCTTCCTCTCTCTCTCTCTAAAAAAAAAAAAGAAGACTGGAGAAGAAGAGAATAAGGCATGGCCGTTTCCACAGAGGATGACTGTTCACTTTCCCTTTCTCTGTCTCTTTCTGTCTCTCTCCAGCAATAGGTTATGTGTGGTAGCTGGAGAGAAAAAGAGGAGAGAGAGAACCCCTCAAGAAGGATGGTGACACTACAATCCCTTATCCATTATCCTCATGTTTTCTCAAACTGCTAGGTCTGGGACTTGAACAGCATTGTTGGCCATATGGGATCCATCTGCCTTGATCACCATGCCACTGGCTGGCTCACTTTTTTTCCCTTTAAGTTATGCCTTCTCTTGGCCAGTGGCAGTAGCACATCAGTAACATAACACTTTGTAATGCTAAAGCCATGTGGGAAGGTCCCAGGTTCATGTCTCAAGTACTCTCTGCTCACACTGGGCATATGTGCTTAGCCATGATCCTGTTTGGCTGAGGCTGGGGTGGATCATGGCCTGAATACCGTGTTGGAGATGCTCATCTCTCTCTCTCTCTTTCATGGAAGAAATAAGTAAAATAATTTAAAAAAAAAAAAAGTTTACTGGGGCCGGTAGGTGGCATGATGGTTAAGGCACTGGACTCCCACATGGATGAATGTGATTTGAGTCCCAGATCTGGCAGCTTGCTTTCTCACTTTTTCTCACTCTCACTCTCTATCTCTCTCTGGCCAAATTAATAAAAAAAAAAAAAAAAGATGATGATGAATAAAATAAAAGAAAATAATTTATTTTAAAAAAGTGTTTACTTGTGGGACCAGCAGATGGCATAATGGATACATTGCTGAACTCCCACATAATCAACCATGGTTCAAGTCCTGGACTTGGCAACTTAAAACTCATGCCAGACATGTGCATACATGCCAAAAATCATGAAAGGAGAATGGAGAAGGGATTACGGTGTGGCCGTACTCTCTAGGGGGTTATTTCTTGCTTTCTGTCTCTCTGTCTCTGTCTCTCAGGTCAGCATATGTACCCAATAGCAAAAATCAATCTCTAACAAAAAAAAGTTTTCTTGTGTCTTTTCAAAATATTCATGTTTAGTTACTATCCCTTCCACAATTCAGTTGGATTGATCAAGTATGAAAAAGATTTTCAAAGGAAATCTATCCATTTTTCTCTTGCCGATAATCCTTAACTTCATAAATTGTTTTAATAGGTATTATATAAACATTGATTTTATTTATGGCTCTTAAAAATTATTGTAACCAATTGTATACAGTTTTCAGAGTGAGTTAAAGTCATATTAAATCTATGTCCTATTTCACAAGCATTATTATCACAAAAAATAATCAACACCTTTATGATTTTCTTATTATCTTCCCTGTTTTGTTATAGTTAAAATCAGTGCAGAGGGAACCAGAAGATGGCATAATGGTTACATTGCTGGGTTCCCACGTAGTTGACTTGGGTTCAAGTCCTGGATCTGGCAACTTTGAACTCATGCCAGGCATGTGTACGTGTGTGCCCAAGACCCCAGGAAGAGAACAGAGGAGAAAGAACTGTGATGTGGCCATCCCCCTGGGGGTGATGTCTCCCTTTCTGTCTCTCTGGCAAGTGCACATGCCCTATAGCAAAAATCTCTCTCAAAAAAAAATCAGTACAGAGAAAAATAGTAAATAATTGACTGATACTGAAATGTCAAGATCTTCTTTCCAGTAGTTCTTTATTCAGATCGAAATACTAAAAATTAAGACTTGTGAGTGAAAAATCTATCCCTAGACAATATGCTGTTTGTTTACCAAGTGAAGTAGACAGCAAGCACTAACATTTATAATTGAGTAGCTAGTTAATGTGAATGTTAGTTTTTTTTTTATGAAATAGTAGAACATATTGTGATTCTATAATTCAATACCATCTAGAGGCTAATTTCTTTTTCTACTTACCTAAAAGTGAATTTTTAAGCAATCACAGTTTTGTGTGTATTAGTGACAATAATGAAGACAATTGTTTTAACAATTATTGTCAGTTAGAAATTGAGAATTTTTTATTATGCAGTAGTCACTCATGAATGTCAATAAGCTAAGGAGTCACCTAGTCCAGTATGTTGTATGTCTTCTCATAAGTATTTATTCATTCATTCATTAAACAAATATTTATTGATTTGGGGGGGTCAGAAGGTGACATAGTAGTTAAGGCATTGGACTTCCACATGGTCAACTGCAGTTTGAGTCCTGGACCTGGCAGCTTGAAACTCATGCTTGAGTACATACCCAGAATCCTGAAAGGAGAATGGAGAAGGGATTGTGATTTGATTGGCCCCTGGGGAGTGATTTCTCACTTTCCCTCTGTCTCTCTGGTAAGTGCACTCACCCTATCACCCTATAGCAAAAATATCTCCCCCCCCCAAAAAAAAAGATAAATAAAAATAAAATACAAATAAAGGGACCAGCAGATGACATAATGGTTATATAACTGAACTTCCATGTAGTCGACTGCAGTCCTGGAGCGGGAGGCTTAAAACTCATGCCAGGCACGATTCTGTGCGTGGTCAAGATCACAAGAGGAAAACGAGAAGGGATTGTGGCGTGGTCATTCTCCTTGGGGAGTGAGTTCTTGCTTTCTGTCTCTCTGTCTCTATCTCTCCTATGAACGTATGTGTGCCCCACTCTATAGCAAAAATCTCTCTCTCAAAAAAAAAATAAGAATAAAAAACTTAATATTTATTGATTTTCTACTATGTATCTGGCACTAAACTCAATATTTTATTATAAGCTGTTTCATTTATTCTTCACATCAAATAGATTTTAGTAATTCTGATAATGAAGAAACTGGCTAATAGGGTTAAATGAACAGGGTCACACCTTTGTTAATTGCCATAATGATTTCTGCCTGCAAATATATTTTGCTTTGTTTTTGATTGCGTGTGTCCAGATGACGAGAAGTAAGTAATGTAGAATACTAAGTAAATATTACAGTTTAAGCTTTTTCAGTCAATTGATAAGTCACTAAGTCTAACCTGAATTTCTGTTGGTTTTGGATCGTTCTTCTTACGTACTGTGCTTTACAGACTGCAAACTGCAAAATGTAATTTAATTGGCAGTTTCATTTTGAATGATCAAGTGTTCACAAGAATTGCCTTTTTCTTACCCTTTGCTTTGCTTTTAGCAACTTTTCACTGGGCTTTCTCTCTTTCATGAATCCGCTTGCCTCCAAGCATTAAGGGTCATAACTAAGTAGAATGTGTTCCCTTCCCTGCTTCTCCTGGGAATTGTCTGAACACAGCAGGGCAGTTTCCTATCAGAACAGTCTAGTCATTTCCCCTTGTTTGTCCAGCTTCCTCTCCAAAGATTCTACTTATCTCTGCTTGCCTCTTCCTTACTCTATGAAAGAAAAGCCTTTTTCTGTTTGATTTTGAAATGTTCACAGATTTCTGAGATGTTAGCAGTCTCCCCATAGCGATAGTCTTTCTAACTAAAGCGACTCCCTAAGTCATTATTTGTTTTTATTTTATGTAAGTGTGAAGAAGCATCTGAAAATCTAAGGGGGTTTTGAATTGCTTGAGTTTTGTTGTGATCATATTATTTAGGGAACACAAACTATGTATGTCTCCTAGGATAAACCAGAAGGGTACATGGGGTAGAAATAGTTGCACCAGACAGAGGAGTTCAAAACCGTGGTTATTTATTGAAGGTTCAAGAGGTAGGAAACAAAGGATTCATTTCCAACAAAACCAATGGTGATTTTATTTGTCTCAGAATCAGTTTTTTTGAAATCAATTTTATGTGAATAGATAACAGAAGGTATCTACTATTAACCAAGGAATAAAATAAATTTCAAAACTTCATGTTACATGAGATGATAATTGAAATAGAAAAGAACACAAGTATTTCCTTGAATGCTTGTGACTACTGTTGTCCACTACCAGTAAAGGAATATTTCTTCTAAAACAAGTGTTCACATTCAAGACTATTTACTATGGCAACAGATGTTTAAGGTTAATGGCCAGTTTCTCTAGGGCAGGAGTTTTCAAAGTGAAATCTTCAGACCAGCAACATCATAATTACCTAGAAACTGGATAAAAATGCAAATTTTTTGGACTCAACCACAGCCCCAAAGGAAATCTGGGGTTGGGACTGGGTAGTTTGTTTTAACAAACCCCCCCCCCAGGTAATTCTGATGTATTCTCAAGTCTGAGAATGGTTATTCTAAAGGGATATAATTAGATAATATCCAATCTTCGCTTTTTGTTGCTGTTTACTATAGTGCATCACTCTGTTTTTCTGGGTCCAGCCATCTAGCTTCATCAGAAGTCAACTTTTCAACTTTGAGTTTAAAAATGATATTCTTACTTAAAGAAATGTTAGTAATTTTATTTCTTTACAAGGTGGATTATATCGTAAGACTAAAACTAATCAATGACATGTAATATGACTACAGATTTTATTTTTTATACAAATTCACAAGAAATTATATTTAAGAATTATACTTCTAATAGAACTGACACTGCTGTGCGAGACGGACTGTCAGTAATCCATTTTGTGTTTATCAATAAAGCATATCCATGTCTGCAAATATTAAAAATTGCAGATGAAGCAATTCTAAACTAGAAAAAGATATTTTAAAAATTCAATAAATATCTATTTCAAGAGCAGAAATGTTGACTGAATAATCCATAGCAGATGTGTTCTTCTAAATGTAACACTGTGGTTCCAATGAAAAATTAATAAGTCATGAGGAGAACAGTGGTCAAAAGGAAAAATGATGTTTTTCTGATCAGATTAAATGTTTTATGCAATGTTAACTTCCTTGCATATGATTGCACGTTATGTATAGAAATTAGTCTTCCTTAGTATTTTTCTAGGAAAGAG
>NW_006208495.1:918908-923369 GCF_000334495.1 Tupaia belangeri chinensis
AGAGAGAGGGAAAGTGAGAAATCACCCCCTGGGAGGATGGCCACACTGCAATCCCTTCTCCATTCTCCTCTTGGGACTTTGGGCATGCACACACGCATGCCCACTGTCACTTTTCAAGTCACCAGGTCCAAGACTTGAACCACAGTCGACCACGTGGGAGTCGAGTCCTCCAACACCACACCATCTGCTTGCTCCGACCCAAACCAATTTTAACATTTGCAAATGCTGAGTAGCACACGTGCCCTAAAGCAAAAACTAATCCAAAAAAAAAAAAAAAAAAAAAAAAAGAAAGAAAAAAGCAAATGCTTACAAGGCTTTCTTTTCTTTCCGTATCCCAGTGTCTATGAAATCATGACCGAGATTCTCTTTGACCACTCATTATAAACCTTGCTAGCCTCCTGCTGTTGGTACTTCAGGATACAATCAAGACAGCAGAAACTGCCGCAGCATCTGAACTATGAGAATAAAGAATAAAACCATAGGACCAAAATATAATACCAATGGTTCCAGCATTTTATATATCACAAAATTCAGTATTAACTATGGAGACCACACTAATTACATTTATTATTTGTATAGTTTTCATTGTTTTAGACCAGGTGATTAAGTCTTAAAATGATGTACAACTAGGAAAAAACCCTACCGCTTAGGAAAAAACTAGGGACTGGTATGTTAGTTATAATAATGAGAATGATTAAAAGAATTTTTTTTTTTAAAAAAAAAAGGCCTAGGAAAATTGTATCTGCAGAACTGCAGAGTTTATTAATACCTTTCATTAATATTAATGTAACTTGAACCAGAAGATGGTGAATTATATCAGAAAACAAAGGAGGAATGAACTGTCAAACTAAAAAAGGACAACTGGAAAGTAAAAGTTACAAAGAAAAAGGCATTTATGGGCCTTACGAAGCTAGCTCAAAATAAGGATCAGACCCTGAGGCGTACAGTCAGACACACCAGCAGCATAATCAGATGGAAATGACAAACTGTCGACCGGGCCCTGAGGAAGTGAAGCCTCCTTTAAACTAAAAAAGAGGTATGTGTGGAAAGTGTTCGAGTTGGTCAAAGGTAAGAGAGATTTAGGGGAGATGGGGAAAGGAACAGAAGTGGGTAAAAGTCTATTAGCTGAAGTTAGGAGCAGTTTATGGGCCTTAGCATAATTGTTTTGTGTTTGTGTCAGTAAGGTGTGTGGCCAGCCCTGAAAGGAGCTGGTGCAAGTTTTTATCATGAGAAAGAATGTCTTTGTAAAAGTCAATCCTTCAGACAACAGGAAGTAACCAAAAAAGAAAGTAGCCAAAAAGCAATCTGCCCTTGACTTTTTTAATTATTTTTTCTTTCTATAATGTCTTTGGTCTTGACTCAGCATAGCTATCTCTTTTCTGGCTAAACTTTATTTCACAAAACAAACATAGAAAGTGCAAAAAAAGAAAAGAAAAAGATCCAAAATTCCACTACTTGATATAGGTACAGAATCTTCACAATATAGAGTTACAATAGAATTAGGATTTATAGCAGCAGTGACATATATTCTGACAGTGTATGTATCAAGTGATCAAAAATATTACTTATTAAAAAGAAAAGGAGGGACCAGCAGTTGGCATAATGGCTATGTCACTGGACTCCCACATAGCTGACTGCAGTTCGAGTCCCAGACCCGATGGCTTAAAACTTACACCGGGCACGTGTGCGTGCATGCCCAAGATCCCGAGAGGACAATGGAGGACAAGGGATTGTGGTGTGGCCATCTCCTCTCCCCTGGGATTTCTCGCTTTCTATCTCTCTGTCTCCCTGTTGTGTTTCTGGGAAGCACACACGCCCTATAGCAAAACCTCTCAAAAAAAAAAAAAAAAGAAAGAAAGGAAAAGCTCTAAGAAACCCTTAACCATTAAAGTACCCCATTTTAACTTCCTAGACTTGGTATATACTCACAGATATACATGCACGTGCAAGCACTGTTCAAAGGTAGGATGGGAGAATCCGAAAATGAAAACAAGCAATTCTCAGTAAAGCACTGCACTGGGGTTTATTATACGGTAAACTCACATGGGAAAAGCTGATCAATAGTGACCCCAAGGCACTCCAGCTTCAGCCCTGCTTGCTCTGCTATACTTTGTAATCTGTCTTCTGACACCCTCAAATCTTCCACCAGAAAAGAAGCCAAAGCTTCCAAAAGGAATTCAAAAGGACCACACCTGGGTTGGGAACACGTTTGACATGAGCTCTAAGAATCAATCTATTTTTCCTAATGTAAGTAAGCTCATGTTTTCTCCTGCTAGACTTCTGGGTGCATTCTTTATAATTGGTCGATATTATAGGCAAGTCCTCTCAGATTTGGGAATCTTCCCCAGAAAAATGCTACACTGTAAAAATAAATAAATAAATAGCTTAAGTGATTCATTTGAAGAATAGCTTAACAAAAGTTGCTTAATCAGGAACCAGCAGGTGGTGTGGTGGTTAAGGCACTGGACACTGCCACATGGCCAACCACAGTTCGAGTCCTGGATCTGGTAGCTTGCTTTCTCATTCTCTTTCTCTCTCTCTTTCTGTGTGTGTGTGTGTGTGTGTGTGTGTGTGCGCGCACGTGCGCGCGTGCGTGCATCTGGTCAAATTAAAATAAATGAATGAATAAATAAAATTTTAAAAAAAGAAAACAACTTACAAGACTAATAAAAAAAAAAAGTTGCTTCATCAGCTTGCAGATGTGATAAGCCCAGAAAATACACATTCCTGGAAAGTTTCTGAACAAACTAAACCAAAAAGCAATAGATCACTCTTGAGAAATGACTTCTCAAGATGGTAGCTGGTCACCAGCTCTTTGTCCATTTTTACTTCCTGGTTCTTTTTCCTCAAGAGATTTGGTGAGCCTTTTTCACAGGCTTGTCCTGAGCCTACACCTTTCCATCAGACAAGAGAGGGAATGGGAAGGGGACAATAAATGCCTTATAAGGAAATAATTAAACTCTGGCAACTTCTGGGAAGATTGTACACCCCATAATACTCAGCCAATGAGGAATTGGAGGAGGGACTTATGTACTAGGGAATAAATTGGTTGTTGTAATCATTTTGGGTGTGCCTATCCATCAGACACCCAATCTTGCAAGACAGCCATTAAAGTCTCACTTACGTAACTTATGTCTCTGTGTTCATTCTTTGACATTGGACAGATGAATGCCATTTCTCATATACAGTACATCCACTTATTTACTGTAAGCAAAAATATGCCTTTAAGCAGTTATCTAAGACATGAATGTAGATTTACCATAAACTGGCTAAGATATACCTTTTGCACCGTAACCTCCTCCAATGGGGAACCTCCAATCCTGACAGGATGGAGATATAGAAAAGATGGGATTGTGGTGTGACCATGCTTATTGGGGTATGATTTCTTCCACCACGACCTCCCGCCCCCTGCCCTATGTTTTCCTGAAGAACATTTATGCATCCTTAGGGAATTTAATAATAATAATAATAATAGAAAACACTAGGCTGAGGTTTGTTACACATGTGCCGGAAATGAAATCTTCGGTATTCAAGATCTCTTAAATTCCCAAGAGAGATATGAGCGTGATGTGTAGGAAAACTGGAAAATTCACAAATATTTGAACATTAAACAACATTCTCTTAACCAACCAGTGGGTCAAAGAAGAAATCCAAAAGGAAATTAGCAAATATTTTTAGACACTGTCAAAAAAAAAAGAAAGAATATTAAGGTCATAAAAGATAGACTGAAGGCCAAAAAAATAGAGAGGAAGGATCTCATATAAATAACTTAATTTTATACCTGGAAGTATACACACACACACACACATGATTAATTCCCAAAATAGGAAAGCTACACTTTACTCTCTCTCTCTCCTTTAGAACTCTCACTCTGGAGCAAGTGAGCTGCCTTCTTGTTTATGACCCAATAGAGAAGTCCACATGCAAAGAACTGATGTCTTTGAGCATCAACCCAGAAACTGAGAGATAGATATAGATACATACATACACAGAGAAGTATATACTTTAGCTTTCATAGTTGTCTTCAAGAGGACAAACCTAATTTGCCATTATTAGACATTTTTACTTCTTATTACACTAATTCATAGTTCTTTTTTTTTTTTTTTGAGAGATTTTCACTGTAGGGCGCGTGCGCTCGCCAGACAGAGAGAGACATCGAGACAGAAAGCGAGAAATCACCCTCCAGGGGGGATGGTCACGCCGCAATCCCTTCTCCTCCATTCTCCTCTCAGGATCTTGGGCACGCACGCACACGCACCCAGCATGAGTTTAAGTCTCCGGGTCCAGCACTTGAACCACGGTCGACTACGTGGGAGTCCAGCAACATAGCCATTACGCTAACTGCTGGTTCCCAACACTAATTCATAGTTCTTCATCTCGCTAATCAGTAGTGATATTTTTGCAATGTATTTCATTTTGCAACACTGAAAATAAAACAGAATTATGGGGACCAGCAGGCAA
>NW_006208495.1:923452-925081 GCF_000334495.1 Tupaia belangeri chinensis
TCTCTCTGTCTCTCTCTCTCTCTCTCTCATTCTATTCCTCTCTGGTCAAATTAAAATAAATAAATAAATAAAGTTAAATAAAATATTTTTTTTTAAAAAAAGACAGAATTATACCTCTGATTATATACATTTTAAATTTCTTAATTCTTAAATGCAAATCATTCAAATTTATGTTTACCTCTTTAACTTTGCTCCCAAGCAAAGACTGTGACTATCAAAAAAACAAATTAAACTGAGTCAGTGTTCTCTAAAAAATTACTGAATTAGATGAATTGCTAGTGGCTTTTACTTTCAAGAGGCTATTCATAGTCACACAATAAACATTTTGAAAATGAGAAAACTCATGATTTGTTCAACATAGAATTTATATTTGTACAAGTCCTTTTTGCACAGATACTTAACAGAACTAATATTCAAATTGAGAATATTTTTCCTGTGTGCACATTCCCTATGAAGTACATGTTACTCTCTGCTTACTTTAGTACCAGCATTGAAATTCAGGACCTGAATACCTATTTCTTCATTCTTGCTCCAGAAAAAAAGCTTGTTATTGTTACACACCATAGGTGGCTCCACTTCAGTGGTTATAATGTGATTTCACTGAGCAAAGTTGAAGTTTTTTGAGATTCTCTGCAGATAAACAGACAGTACAATATAAATGCAAATAGAAGCATTCATTCATTTTTAAATCTGGAGAAAGAAGTCAAAGATGACCTTAAATATTCTTTGAAAGTTAAAACATACTCTGTTTCAATGTTTTTATTTTGAAGTTTAGCTTACTTAATAGGAACATTGTAACTTTTCAGGATCCATATTTGAATCATTTAATCAAGTTTCCAATATACAGTGCAACTTGTACTCACAAAGACTAGAATTAGAACGTTGAGTGTCTTCAAGTTTCTCAAAGTATAATCGGTCCATTGCTATCATCTTTTTCTAGTTTAAGAAATATGTAGTATGAGATTTCTAATAATAGAGCTATTTAAGTCTCAGCATAGGTCATTCAGACTGATATATGTGTCACTGTAGTCAGGCTATGAAAGAGAGACATTGTATGTCTCCACTTAACATATACCAACTATCCACACTCTCTGGTAGAGACTGAAAGACTGGAGGACATAAAAGCATTGAAAATTAATGCTATTATTGTCAATTATGGATCTCCTTGTTAAACTTACATTTTGTTACTCATTATTTGAAGAATGAACAGTATTAATACAATTCAGAGACTAAAACACAAAGAAATACAGTGTTTTGTTCTAGATTTCACAATTTTCTGTTGTATAGGTACAAATTGACTGACTTAACATTTTATAATATGCATCTAATTTTACATTTAATGGTATAGCATTTTTGGGAGGAAAACCTGGATGGAAATCCAGACCATCTGTTCAAGAGGTTTTCAGGTCTCAGGAAGTCATATGTTCCACCACCTAGGCTCAGTTAATTATAAATAACTGATAATTATTTATGTTAATTTTATAAAAGAATTTCTATATTAAGTAAAGTAAGTATGTGACTAAAGAACTAAATGAAATTCATATACATTTCAGAGTGTTTTATTATCTTTCTTTATAAAAAATTAAGAGAAATATATAAAAAAATGACTATGCATTATTTTGAATATTA
>NW_006208495.1:925439-931857 GCF_000334495.1 Tupaia belangeri chinensis
CCCCCCAGGGGGGATGGTCACGCCGCAATCCCTTCTCCTCCATTCTCCTCTCGGGATCTTGGGCACGCACGCGCACGTGCCCGGCATGAGTTTTAAGCCACCGGGTCCGGGACACGAACCGCGGTCGACTACGTGGGAGTCCAGCGACATAGCCATTACGCGAACTGCTGGTTCCCTTCAATAAAAGTTTTTAGAGTTTAGCTTTATAAAAGAATTCTAGGCTATAATATGAAGATGGTGGCTTAGCTACAGTGATTTTTCTCATTTACCATTCAGTTGTCCCCTAAATTGAAACTGACACATATTTAAGGGAATTCAAGCACATGTGTGTGTATTAATTTAATTTTTTCTGACCAGTTTTAGCTAGGTTATTTCAGTATACCATTTCTCCTAGAACTATGGAAAGATCACAGCTGGACAAATAAGAGAAATTTTTTTTTCCATTAATCTTCTCTACCATGAAGGAGGATGCTTTATTGTCTGCTAGTAGTAGTTCTTAATATAGTTTATATAATTTAGTTAGCATTAAGCGAGAGTTTGGATCATTGAATTCACCTAAACTTATGACATCCATCTTTCTGTCTTGACTAGTCGTATGATATACATTACGTGTAAGACTTCATACATGCTTGCATGTATGCAATGAGTGGCAAGAGACCTGGTTTATGACTCTGTGAGATGTCTTTTCTACCTTCAGAAACCACCAGGGAATGTATTTGCTTTCATGAGGTATGTAATATACTGTGTGTGTGTGTGTGTGTGTGTGTGCTTGTTTTTGTATTTAAGAGATATTTTTGCTATGGGAACATGCACTTGCCAGAGAGACAGAAAAAGACAGCGAGACAGAAAGCAAGAAATAACCCCCCAGGGGGATGACCATGCTAGAATCCCTTCTCCTCCATTCTCCTCTTGGGATTTTGGACATGCACGCACACACATCTGGTGTGAGTTTTAAGCCACTGGCTCTGGGACTCAAACTATGGTCAACTACATGGGAGTCTAATAATGTAACCATTATATCATCTGCTGGGCCCTATAACGTTATATATTTCATGAACTTGACTCCAAATTTTATGATACAAGCCAACCACTGAGATTCAGTGATGGTGCTATGCTCCATGATGCTGAGGCCACACAGAGAGGTCCTGGGTTCACACCCCAAGGCCTCCCTCTACACACATACTTATGATCCTGGCTGGACGAGGCTATGGGTAAATCACAACATGAAGACCCTGTTAGGAATTCCTATCTCTCTCTGCCTCTCTCTCACGTGGAAGAAATAAATAAACTTCAAAAAATATTTGTAATATACACCCAATCATCTAAGTTTTGTAACAAATGAACAATGGTTTCTTTTGAGTCATTGGTATTTTCCAATTACAGAGATGTATAGTATCAGTATATATATGCACATTATATGTACTAAGCATATTTAAGTTGTATATGTGAGTTAGAAAATGCATTTTAAACAATGCTGTATAGACATTTAAAGTCACGTTTCTATTTACCTGTTGTAAATAGTGAATTTGCATTTACATGATATATTTCTCTGTGTAAAGTTTAGTTCAAAATTCGGTTGATGATTCAGACTGATCCATACTGAAGGCAATTTACTTTTATTTTGACAAATGAGTAGAAATATCAGTGATTTACATGGAGAATCTTCCTAATTTAGTGTTGGACCCTTCTTTTCATGTTCCATCCATTCAGTCCTTTGAAGCTTCAATCTGAGTTTCAAAATATAAACTGAAGTATTGAGTTCACATCATTTCCTAGGCAAACCAGAAATATTAGTACAACTAATTTGTGAACTTCACTCGAGGCCAAGATTCAGAAAGGCATCATTTCCCCCCTGTTTAATTATTTTCATTGTAACATTTCACTTTGAGGGAAAAGGCTAAATAAGTGGCACGTCTCAAACTTGGTATTTTTATAGCTCATTATACACATTGTATAGGACTAGGAGTTGCATGCTTGTAAGTTGGGCTATTTTGCTACACTAATCATCTGGGGCATGGCTTAAGACTACTCCAGGGGGTCCACTTTTGAAGTCCTATTTCTTTTCCTTTAAGAGCTACTGGTCTTAAAATCAGACAGGGAGAAGGTTAAAGGAGACTTGAGTAGGTGAAACTGGGAATTGTTAACTATATACAATTTAAAAGGATCCCAAAAGCAGAAAGTATATTCAGTCTCTGGTCAAGCTCTAGAAACCATATGAACCAGAGACTTTAAGAGTGGTAAGGGATATTTTTTTTTTTCCTCATTATTTGGAGCTTGGATTTGAACTTCTCTTAGATGAACTTTGAAAAGTTTCTTATATAATATTCTAACTTGTCATTTCTGAATTATAATAGACACACAATTCATAGGACAGTGCCCAAATTTCCTAAATTAAGATAAGTAATATATTGTAAAATATCGTCTTCATGCCTCAAGTGGAGAAAGTCCTGCCTAATGAGTGATTTCATTCCTAATTGAAAATGTAATTTGAAGATTATGCTATATGGAAGTGTTTGTTCTTTTCCATTGTGCTTTATGTCTCATGTTTTGATTCCTCTTTAGCTCATTTCTGAATTGCTCAAAGTATTTTTGTTCTTTTTTCAAGAATGACAAGCGTGGATACTTACTGTGAAATTATATCAAGGTGGCTTTTACTCATAGTTCAGCTTTACATTTGATTCCACTAGTTTGGTTACCAGGTAAGTATTCTATAAATGCCACTTCTGTCTGGCATTATTTAAACACTTTTCAAAACAAAACAACAAAACAGAGCAAGGCCATGTGTCATAGCAACAACATCCCGTTAGGTGGTTGAGTATGTAAGGTAGGAAAAAAATACATTTTTCTCACTTGCATAAATGAATCTAGGAGGGTGAAGCTAGAATAACTTACTTCTGTAACTGAGAATATAAAATAAACCAAATACATCAATCAGTATTAAAAAGTGTCTGTTTAGTATAGCTTTTCAGATTAATTTTCAGCAAAAGAAATGTGATATTTGCAGTATGCAGTCAATTGAGTAGCAACTATTGTGTTGTCAGTATTTGTACAAAGGTTGGGAGTTAAAGATTTTCATTATATTTTTTGGGAACAGCAGATGGAGTAATGGTTATGTTGCTGGACTCCTATGTAGTTGGACATGGTTTGAGTCCCGGACCCAGTGTCTTAAAACTCATGCCAGATGTGTGTGCAGGTGTGCCCAAAATCCTTAGAGGAGAATGGAGGAGAAGGAATTGCAGCGTGGCTATCCCCCTTGGGTGGGGGTGGGGGTGGTGGTTTTTCACCTTTTGTCTGTCTCTCTGGATAGCTCATGTGCCCTATAGCAAAAATCTCTCTTAAAAAAAAATATATTCATTAAACATTTAAAACGGGCATATGTTTGGCTTATTGATTAAATAAATTATTAACGGTTTTAACCTTGAGTTTAAAAAAATATTGTTAAGTAGTATATCTTCAACAAATTCATTTCATGGAATCTTATTCCTGAATTATCATTTCACGCTAACGTACATTTTGTTCAACCTTTCTTTTTTTTCTTTGATTTTTTTAAACAAATATTTATTTAACTACTTATTCATTCATTCATTTTTAATTTGACTAGAGAGATACACACACACAGAGAGAGAGAAGGTGAGAGAGCAAACCACCAGGCCCAGGACTCGAATCATGGTCAGCCATCTGGGAGCACCCAGCGCCTTAACCACCACGCCCCCTGCTGGTCCCGATTTTGTTCAACCTTTCTACTTAGGGCTTTTTTATTATTCAGTTTGTTCCATAACTAGTCATCTACTTTCCAAGTCATCTTTATAATAATGTCTTACTTTTTTTTCTAAAAATTTTGTAGGATACTTGATAAAAATTGTCCTTTGAGAATTCCTTTTCGCAAAACAGATTGGTTCACTGCAAATGTATGAGGCAACTATTCGAAATAATTATGAAGGTTATTTGTTAATTCTTTCAATGGAAAGTTTGTTACCTTAGAGTGTCAAGGCAAAATATCATCAAAAGTTGCTGAGCCCAAAGCAAAAACACTACCAAAGGGAATAAAAGTTTCAGTCTGTGGTGGACAGACCCTAAAGTGACTGCCATAAGCCCCACCTCCTGGTATGTAACATCACTGAGTAGTTTTCCTCTGAGTACGACATGTTACTTGCTTCTAAGCAATAAAATAGCACACAATGATGGAATGTCATTCACATGGTTACATTATTGTATGTAAGACTCATCTCTCCAGCTTTCTCCCTTTTTGACTTTAAGAAGTATGCTACCGTGTTGTAAGAGGGATGCATAGCATGAAAATCCAAGCAAGGTCTAGGAACTGAGAGTGGCTCCCCACTGGCATCTAACAAGAAACTAGCAATGTCCTACACATCCCAAAGAAATACATTCTCCAAGCAAGTAAGTTTGGAAGTGGCTACATCCACAGGAGCATCCATGTGAGAATCCAACCCTGGTCAAATATTGATCATAGCCTTGTGGAGGACACAGTTAAACTGTGCCTATACTTCTGCCTCACAGAAACTGTAAGGGGGACCAGCAATTAGCATAATGGCTATGTCGCTGGACTCCCACGTAGTTGCCCGTGGTTTGAGTCCTGGACCCAGTGGTTTAAACTCACGCCAGGCATGTGTGCGTGTGTGCCCAAGATCCCGAGAGGAGAATGGAGGAGAAGGGATTGAGGCGTGGCCATCCCTTCTAGGGGGTGATTTCTCACTTTCTGTCTCTCTGTCTCTCTCTGTCTGTCTGGCGAGCGCACGCGCCCTATAGAAAAAAAAAAAAAAAAAAAAAAAAAAAAAAAAAAAAAAAAAACCAGAAACTGTAAGGTATTGTGCGTTGTTTTAACTAGCTAAATTTGTAGTAACTTCTCACTTAGCAATAGAAAACTAATACAGAAAGTGTAATGATTAAAATACTCTAGTTAACTTATCCATCGCCATGTATACCTATCTTTATTTGGAGTGAGAACATTAAAAACTACTTTTTTAGCAAATTTAAAATATAAATATATTATTATTAAATGGAGTCATTATGTTGTACAATAGATCACTAAATTGATCACTAAATTGTATTCCTTCTGTCTAACTGAAATTTTGTACTCTTATACTGAAACCGAGCTTCAACCTCCTAAGAGGAATAGGTCCTCAGTTTACCCTTTTGTTAAAGAAAAAGTAAGAATTTCCCAAACTAAAAAATTAATAAGAGCTGAACTAAAAGTAAAGTGTTAGAAGTACAAGGTCTATTTACATCATAATGGCCCAGAGTAAGGGATAAGAAAGACTTCAGACTTTGGTTATGAAAATGAAACAATATTGGCCATGAATAAGGGCCATTAGACCTCTAAAACTGTCACTCAAAGGAAAGATCAGGTTTTTATTTCAATATGTAAGATGTTTTGTAGGATGGGAACTGCTGGCTCTGAAGTTAGAAGTACAAGGTCTATTTACATCATAATGGCCCAGAGTAAGGGATAAGAAAGACTTCAGACTTTGGTTATGAAAATGAAACAATATTGGCCATGAATAAGGGCCATTAGACCTCTAAAACTGTCACTCAAAGGAAAGATCAGGTTTTTATTTCAATATGTAAGATGTTTTGTAGGATGGGAACTGCTGGCTCTGAACTCAAAGATCCCAGGCTGAATGACTCCAGAAAACTGAACAGAAATTTGATTATCTAAGGCCTCACCAATCAAGATTGCCCACGAGATGATAAATGCCTATTGAACCAGTCAATGAACTGCTCATATACTTAGAACCCGTGTCCCTAATTTTGCTCTTAAAAACGCATGTGGGGAACACATCAGGCAGACGGGGTCTTTCCAGCATGAGCTGCCTAATCTCCTTTCTTTGCACTTTGCAATGAAGCTGGACTTTCCTTCATTACTCCATGTGCCTATGGTTTGGTTCGTACTGCTTCGGTGAGCAAACTGGGTTTGAGTTTGGTAACAATACCAATGTCTCCCTTATCTCCATCCTCTGTCCTACGTTCTCCAGCCTCTCCTAAACACTATTCTACTCTCTACTTCTGTGAGTTCAACTTCTTTACATTTCATCCTTCCACTTCATATACATATATCAAAACATTATATCATGCTCCATCAATGTATATTATTATTATTTGTCAATTTAAAATCTAAAAAAAATCAAACACTTAAACTTTGCTTATAATCTTTGCTTCTGATATAAAGAAACTTATTTAAGGAGTGAGGTCAAAAAAAATACCAACAGTGAGGCCAGTAGATGGGCATGGTGGTTAAGGTGTTGGACTCCCACATAGCCAACTGCGGTTTGAGTCCTGGACCTAGTATCTTGGAAATCACCCTGGGTTGAATGTACATGCCCACCCAAAATCCCAAGAGGAGAACAGAAGAGAAGGGATTGTGCCATGGCTATCTCCCCGGGTACTGATTTCTCTCTTT
>NW_006208495.1:931882-934179 GCF_000334495.1 Tupaia belangeri chinensis
TCTGGTGACCAAATGCACACTATGGCTTTTTTTTTTTCTTTTTTCTTTTTTTTTGTGTGTGGATATAGCAAAGTGGAGAGTTTATTGAAAGAGAGGGAAAGAAAAACAGAGCTCTCAAGAAGAATGGAGGGATCTCAGAAAATGAGTTGCTGGAGGAACTGGGGCAAGGTGTTTTTATTTGCGTCACAGGGGTCTTGTTCAGGCTTGTTTTCAGGTGGGGTACATGCATACATTCCCCTTGTGGTGGGGAGGGGAACATGCTGAATGGGTGCAGTTATTATTATCCTAATTTTTGAGAATACAAAGGTCAGGAGATTTTTTTTGTATAGAAGCTTTGGGCCATGAATTCTTTAAGATTGACATGTCTAAGGACAAAGAAAAATGGTGACTGGGAGAAGAGAATAATTATCAGGAGCCACACAACACAGTGGCTCTCATCTGGAGGAGGGGTGGTCCTACCCTATATACCTATAAGTGGGGCCTAACCCCTGTCTCAATCCCCTCTCTGAGGAAGTACCCCTTACTCTTGTTAGGAGAATGGGCTGAAGACCATTCTGGCTGCTTCCTGCTGGGATGGGTTGATGATGATGGGAGGATGGCAGTCGGGGGGGTTTCAACAGAGGGCTATCTAGAGGCCCCAGTCATGAGGGGTGTTCACTGGAGACTTTATCATGACACCATTGTAGCTTGACAGATTCTAAACAAGAAGAGCAGTTCATTACAATAATGGTATAATAGAGGAAGACATTTAACTATTTCTACTGCATATGACACTTAAAGTTAACATCCAGAATTGTGATTGATAGCAATCAACATTAGAATATATATCAACAAAACCTTAATTTTATTATTTTGTAACTCTTAGATTCTTCCAATATAGCTCGAACCTTCAACAATATGCTGTAGACTTGTATTTTTTGTTTCTTCTTGTATAATAGAGGAAGACATTTAACTATTTCTACTGCATATGACACTTAAAGTTAACATCCAGAATTGTGATTGATAGCAATCAACATTAGAATATATATCAACAAAACCTTAATTTTATTATTTTGTAACTCTTAGATTCTTCCAATATAGCTCGAACCTTCAACAATATGCTGTAGACTTGTATTTTTTGTTTCTTCTTTTTCTTTAACTTAGCCATTTCCCTGAAGACAAAAAATTTACCCTAAAAAATTCTTTCAACATTAAAACTTTTCCCTTTAATCTTTTTTTTTTACTAAAACTATATTTTTACCACCATAACCTTCCTTTTATGTCGCATTTTTTTCTGCTTTCTGTTATTTCCCTTTGTTTTTCTTTTTTCTTCTTATGAGTGTACTTTGAGAAATAACCCTAACCTCTGATTCAGACAGAAATTATTTATAGAAAACCTTAATTCTTCTTTAAAAAAAGGAAAACATCAGTGGTCTGACAGATTACACAAAGTGCACTAAAATCACAATGTAATGTCAACCCACAGTGTGCTGGTTAGGGTGGCTGGATCCCACATGGCTGACTACAGCGTTTGAGTCCTGGACCTGGCAGCCTGAAACATACTGGGTGTGTGTTTTTGCGTGCCCAAGACCTCAGAAGGAAGGATATGGAGGAGAAAGTATTGTGGTGTAGCCATTCCCCACAAAGGATTGTTAAAAAACAAATTTAGACAAACCAAAATTAACAGAGTTTCTTTAAACAAAGGGGCAGGTGATTTAAATCGGGCGGCCTCCCGGAAGATGACTTCTTAGAGACTATGGCTGGGTCTGGGCGTGGTTTACAGGGAATACATGTGTGTGGAATGGGACAGTGACATGTGCGTGAAGAAGGGAGAGTGTCATACAGTGTCATACAAAAACATAAGTGAGGGAATAAGGCAGAGATTATTGGTTATAGGTGGAAGGGAGGCTGCACAGTCTAAAAGGTGGGCTTTCTGTGGCTGACTGAAATGTGACTAATGTGATTGACTATAACTTAGTAACCAGCTCGAAATGTATTAAAAAACAAAACGAAACAGCTCAACAGTTATGATTTTGGCTTATTCAGAGGGATCCAAATGTGGGATTACAAAGACCATTCTAGGCTAGAATCGTTTAACAGGGTAATTTCTCACTCCCCTTTTTGCATGCAGGAAGGTTAAAAATCTAAATAATAAACTCAGATCATTCTGCTGACATTCTCTCCCTTTCATGGCAGAAATTCATTTGGTTAGTAACTCATTGTCTTATATTTTTAAAGTTTCTTTTCTTTCCTTTCCTTTCCTTTCCTTCCCTTCCCGTCTCTCTCCTCTCTCCTCTCTCCTCTCTCCTCTCCTCTCC
>NW_006208495.1:934197-944922 GCF_000334495.1 Tupaia belangeri chinensis
CCCCCCCTCCTCTCCTCTCCTCTCCTCTCCTCTCTCTTTTCTTTTTCTTTTTTCCCCCAGGTTTTTGCCATAGGATGTGTGCTTTTATCAGAGACCAAGAGAGGGAAAGTAAGAAATGACCCTCTGAGGGGGTTAGCCACTCCACAATCCCTTGTCTTCCACCTTTCTTGTCATTTTGGGCATGCATGCACATGCAACCGATGTGGTTTTCAAGCCACCAAGTCTAAGACTTGAACTGTTGTCAGCCATGTGGGAATTCAGTGCTTGAACCACCATACCACATGTTGGCCGCCCCAGGTTTCTTTATTTCTTTCTTATTATTTTCATGAGAGAGAGAAAAGGAGGGAGAGAGAGAGAGGCAGCCCTCTCAGCAGAGTGTCATGACACAATGACACACCCCCAGCCTCAGGCAGCCAGGATCACAGACACATACATGGCTGGCATACTCAGGGAGGTCTCTGAATACAAACCCAGAACTTTCGAATTTCACAGAGCATTAAATTTTTACTGCTGCACCACCATCAGGACTCTACTAAATTCTTTGTGTTTTATTGAGTTGTTGGGAAAATCATGATGCATTTTTGCATAGAAAAATACATCTTGACTTTCTTGATGACCTAATACTTGGTTTCAGTGATTCCATTTCTCTGTTTTAGATCCAAAAATTGATGCTTCAAATATGGTTGCTTGCATATGTATCTAGTTTCTAAGAAAGAGAGTCACAATGACTATACTGATAATCTGGCTGTTCAGCTGCCTGGAAGGCCATGCAAGTACCACACGTCAACAGGAGAATAATTGAGGCTTGAAAGCAGTTAAAATATTTGCCAAGGAGACTGTGTACCACCAATGTTCAGCTGAGTATAATTGACCTAACGAATTGCATAGCAATATCCCTGCACAGCTTGAAGAGATTAAAACCACTTTGTCTTTAAAGTAACATTATTGTCTCTTAATAATTCTTGGAGACATAATTGGGCCTGATCTTGTTTTCTTTGAATAAATTGTTTATTCATGTGAAATGAACCTCGATATCTGGATTGGCTTTGACCGAATGAGGAAAAAAGAAAAAGTTTTAGACGATTCAGACACTTTAAAATTATTCTAAAAATCGGTTTCGGGAAACCTCAGTCTGCCCTTGTTAACACTACTAAAATCATTCTATAAACCAAAGGTGTCCGGTTCTTCTGATACACAAGCTTTCTTACCACGAAGGATGGACATTCTGTACGGCCCTGAATCCAGGGCTAAGCAGTCATCCTGTTTTTTGTTGTTGCTTTCACCGTTAAACAGTTAAATGTCTTATTTTCTCAAGCTCTCTCCACCTCCTCACATATATTCACTTACCTCCTTGCAAAAAGTGGCTTCTATTTCACCACTCTACTAAAATGTCATTCTTAAAACCCAACTTCCTTCTTTTTGCCTCAGGAGCACTTGAAACTTTTGAAAGTTTCATTCCTATTGAAATGTTCTGCTTACTTACTACTCATCCATAAAATAAAAAAAAGCAAAACACAATGAGACCCTGGCATTTGATAGCAAGATGTACTGCTCAACTGCTAAGTGAAGCAAGCCAGACTATGAAAAGAGAGGCTTTGTGTCCCCACTCAACGTGTACTGAATATCTGTACTCAATGGCAGAAACTGAAGTAGCGAATGGTATAAACACATGGAGAGCAATTGTGGATACCAGAGACAGTGTGGGAGGAGAGTGGGAAATGGTAGAGGGTGAGAAGAAGGGAATGAAGGGGGTGAGAAAGAATTAAAATATATGGAAAACACAAAAAGTAAATTAAAAATCAAATTTAAAAAATGTTCTGCTTGGGGCCAACATTGGCCCAGTAATCACATTGCTGGACTCCCACATGGCCAGCCACAGACCTGGTGGCTTGAAACTCATGCTGGGCCATGCCCAACTCATGTACGTGCATGCCCAAGATCCTAGGAGAAGAATGGAGGAGGAGAGATTGCGGCATAGCCATCCTCCCATGGGGGGTGTGGGTGGGGAATTGCTCACTTTCGCTCTTATGGTCTCTGTCTCTTTCTCCGGTGAGCACATGTACCCTAAGGCAAAAAACTCTATATTAAAAGGAAAAAAAAAAACTATTTTGCTTCCTTAGCTTCATGGACACGAGGATATATAGTCCTCATCTCTTCTGATGGTCCTCTTTGGAAGACCAACACGTCTGCTTGCACACACACACACACACACACACACACACACACATACTTGCATTCATATGTATACAAACACACAATCACATGTATGCCACGTAACTCAGATGTCCACACTGTACAATTTTATTTTTTTGTAATTCAGCTTTACTACTGTTTTGAGACACTATTATTCCTGATGGCAGTTGGCCAAGATTGCTCATTAATACTCAGTTCAGGATTTCTATTCCTTCTGTCCTTGAAAATCATGTGTGTTTGTCTTTACATTTTTATTTCCATCTTAACTTCCTGGTTACCATATGCAATTGTCTATTTTCCATAGTGTGGTGAGTTAAGATACATTCATAAAGTTTGCTACTTCTCAGAGTAAACAGGTACAATGAGGGTGCCTTTATTTTCCAGTCCCATATTTCCAAATTTTAGAGGGATTCTACTGCCATTTTTCATACAGGAGATAACTCTGTGCTGAGAACAGGACATGGATAGCCCTTCTCAGAAATCTCATTATATATAATTCCCTTACTTTTTTTTTTTTTTCAATTTTTTCTTCTCCCTCCTCTGCTCGGAGGCACTTCAAACATTTGTGAGGAGGAGGCATTGCAGCAAAGAAGCGGATGTCATAGTTTGTCAAGACTTTCTTGACTTACACCTCGAAAAAAATTTGAGACTTTAGATAAGAATTTAAAAAGATATTCCATTTAATAACTGATTTTCTGTGGCAGCATTCCTAAAGCACTGGACGTCACTAGTTCAGATTTCTGAAGGGTGGAGGCTCATAGACTCAATATGAATATGGCAAATGTATACACCCACTGACAACATACATACCATATAACTCACATATCCACACTGTACAATTTTAATTTTTTGTAATCCAACTTCAGAGTATTCAGAGCATGATTTGTATAGTAGTTGTTCAATGAAAGTATTTTATAAAAATTTTGGTGCAATTGCAAAGCCGTTTTTTAAGGGAAAATAAAGTCTGAACTGAGGACAAGGGGTAGTGTGTTGGCTAAGGCACTGACTGGACTCTTGATGGCCTATTGTGGTTTGACTCCTGCCCTGGCAACTTGCTTTCTCACATCCCCCCCCCCCCTCTCCCTTTGGGCTCTGTGCATCCTCCCCCCCCCCCCCTCTCTCTATGGTGTGTGTGCATACTCTATAGCAAATTAAATAATAATAAAAATAAATAAAATTAAATGAATAATTCTTTAAAAGAAAAAGTCTGGGGACCTGCAGATAGCATAAAGGTTATGACACTGAACTCCCACATTCACAACTGCGGTTCAAGTCCTGGACCCAGTGGCTTGAAATTCACTCTGGGCACATGTAAGTGCCTACCCAAAATCTCAAGAGGAGAATGGAGGAGAAGGGATTCCGGCATGGCCATTCCCCCGGGGGATGATTTCTCACTTTATGTCTCTCTCTATCACTCTGGCGAGTGCATGCATCCTATAGCAAAAATCTCTCTTTTAAAATTAAAAAAAAAAGTCTGACCTAGAAATATTAGCATTGTGCTCTTTATCAAATATTTGGAATAATTGTGTTTAGGTCATTTGAATAGTCTATGAACAGATAAAAACTTGCCAGTGCATAATCTGTCATTTTCTATTAGTAAAAGCATGTATTTGAGAAAGTATTAACAGGATATTTAGACATTTTTTTCAGCGACAATTTCCTGATCTCTAATGTAGAAAGTCAATGAAAAATATCAAAATTCAATTACATAAATGAATAGTTAGTACAAAAATATGAGGGAACTTGAAAAGGTTTTTGGAAAAAGTTAAATTAAAATACAAATTTAATTTGGCACAAAAAATTTTGAAAACCAAATATTTTTTTTCTAATATACATTTTCCATAAACTTTTGAAGATCTCATGTATAAAATATTTGTAATTTTATAACATTCAGAAGAAGAAAAATGTGACTTGAAATTATTCAATGTTTTTCTTATTTTTTCCAATTGGTCACTGAAAATCTTTATAGCATGCAAAATGAATTTTCTCAACATGAATACACTGTGTAGTAGTCTAGGCAAAGATATTATCAAACATTAACATCAATCATTTTCCTTTAGTGTGTCCTTTAAGTGTTTTGGTTTTTTGTTTTCCTTTGATTCCCTGCTTCCTCCACCGCCCCCCCACCCCATTATTCACCCTCCTCCCATACTGTTGCTAGTATCCACAGTTGCTCCCCATGCTTTTATACTTTCCAGTCTTTCAGTTTCTGTAATAGAGTGCAGACATTCGGTATATAGTAAGAGGGGACATACAATGCCTTGCTTTCGTAGTTTGGCTTGCTTTGCTTAGCATTAAATCTTCCATATTTATTCACTTTCTATCAAAGGCCAGGATCTCATTATTCTTTATGTCTAAGGACTATCTCATAGTGTATATGAGCCAAACTGTTTCAATCCATTCATCTGTCTGTGGACATTTGGGTTGATAGCATGTTTTAGCAATTGTGAGTAAGTAACACAATAAACATCGATGTGCAAGTGTTTTTCTGACTGAGTTTATTTATATATTTTGGGTAGATACCCAGGAGTGGAATTGCTAGATCATATGACAGTTCTATTTTTAGGCTTTTGAGGAACCTTCATATTATTCTCTACAGTGGCTGTACTAAGTTACATCTACACCAACAGTGTAAGAGAGTTCCTTTTTCACTGTAATCTCATGAACACTTAACTTTATTTTTTTAATTTTAGCCATTCTGATTGGGGTTGGGTGATATCTCATCATGGTTTTGATTTGTATCTCCCTTATGATAAAGGATGTTAAGCACTTTTCATATGGTTTTTGGCTGTTCATATGTCTTCCTTGGAGAGTTGTCTATTCAACTTATTTACCCATCTTTTAACTGGATTAAATAATTTTTTAGGGAGGCAAGCTGTTTGAGTTCCCTGTATATTCTGGTTATTATTCCCTTGTCTGAGGCAGAATTTGCAAATATATTCTCCCATTCTGAGGGCTATTGATTCACTTTTGCAGTGAAGAAGCTTTTTAACCTTATGTAATCCTACTTGCCTATTTTCTAGATTATTGCCTGAATTTGGGGAATCTTATTTAAAAATTCTTTGCCTACTCTGATGCCTCTAAGAGTTTCCGCTGTGTTTTCCACCAGTAATTTTATAGTTTGAGGTCTTTTGTTTAGATCTTTCATCCATTTTGGGTTGATTTTTGTTAATGGTGAGAGATAGGGGTTCAGTTTCATCTTTCTGCAGCTAGATACACAATTTTTCCAGCACCATTTGCTAAAGAGATTTTCTTTTCCCCACTTGATTATCTGGCATACTTTGTTGAAAATCACTTGTATCTATGTCTTATGGTTTATTCCTGGGGTCTCTATTCTTTTCCATTGGTCTACATGCTTGCTTTTGTGCCAGTATTATGCTGTTTGATTATCACAACTTTGTATTCTGTTTTGCAGTCAAGTAATGAGATGCTTTCTACTTTATTCTTTTTTGAACACTACTGTTTTTGTGATATGAGGCCTTTAAAATTCCCGACAAATTTAATGATTGTTTTTTTTTCTAATTCTGTGAATATCTCTTATAAGTTGATTAGTTTTACATGAAATTCATAAAGTCATTTTGATAAAATTAACCTTTTGATTTTATTAATTCTTCCAATCCAGGAATGTGGGATGTCTCCCTACTTTTTGGAATCATTTTCAATTTCATTTTTTAGTTTTTTGTAGTTTTCTTACTAGAGGTCATTCACTTTTCTTAAAAACTTTCTTTTTAGAATTATTTTATGTAACCTTGTTTCTCTTATTTATTTATTTTAATTTGACCAGAGAGGGACAGAGTGAGAGAGAGAGGGAAAGTGAGAAAGCAAGCCGCCAGGTCTGGGACTTGAACTGTGGTCAGCCATGTGGGAGTCCACTGCCCCCAACCTCCATGCCACCTGCTGTCCCTAGTAGAGGTCATTCACTTCTTTGATTAGGTTTATTGCTAGGTATCATTTTTTGGTGGCTATTTTAAATGGAATTGCTTTCTTCAATTCTACCTCAATCTGTTCATTGTTGCTGTATGGAAATGCTCCAGATCTTTGTATGTTGATTTTATATCCTGCCACTGCCACTTTACTGTTTTCATTTATCACTTCCAGGAATTTTTCTATGGATTATTTTGGGTTTTCTATGTATATAATCATGTCATCTGGAAATTAAGATAATTTCATTTCTTCTTTTCCTATTTGTATGCCTTTTATTTTATTCTCTTGTCTGATTGCATTGGTTAGAACTTCCTGTGCTACGTTGAAAAGAAGTGGAAATATTGGGCAGCCTTGTCTTGTTGCAGTTTTGAATAATATGTTAGTTATGAGTTTTTCATACATGGCTTTTATCATATTGAAATATGTCCCTTCTATTCCAACTTTGCTGAGTCTTAATTGTGAAGGGAGATTGTATTTTATTGAATGCTTGTTCTGCATTGATTGATAAGATCATATGCTTCTTCTCTTTCCTTCTACTAATATGATGTATTACATGTATTGCTTTGCATATGTTGAACCATTCTTGCTTCCCTGGAATAAAGCCTAGCTGTTACGTTGCATAATATTTTTAATGTGTCATTGGATATAATTTATTTGTATTTCGTTGAGAACTTTTTTATCTGTATTCAAAAAGAATATTGGTCTGTAGTTTTCTTTTTTGTTATGTCCTTGTCTAGTTTTGGTGTAAGGATGATGGAGGCCTCATAGAATTAATTGGGGATGGCTCCTTTCTTTTCAATATTTAGAAATAGTTTGAGTAGAAAGGGGGGTCAGCTCTTCTTTAAAAGTTTTGTGGTATTCAGAAGTGAAGTCATTGGAACATGGGCTTTTTGGTTTATTTCTTTGGAGTGCATTCATTACTGATTCAATCTCATTGGTTGTTATTGGTTTACTCAGGTTTTCTATGTCTTCATGATTTATTCTTAATAGACTCTATGCGTCCAGCAATTTGTCCATCTCATCCAAGATTTTTCATTTCTTGATATATAGTCACTCAAAGAATCGTCTCACAATCTTTTGTATTTCTGTTATGTCTATTGTAATATTGCCTATTTTATTGCAGATTTGATTTATCTGGTTCTTTTCTCTGTTCTTCTTAGTTACTCTAGCTAATGGTGTGTCAATTTTACTCATCTTTTCAAAGAATCAATTCAGCATATTTATTTGATGTGTAGTTTATTTATTTTCTATTTCACTTATTTCTGCTTTAATCTTTACCGTTTCTTTTGTCTTGGTATTTTTTGTTGTTTTTGTTGTTTTTCTAGTTCTCTGAGGTGTGTTGTTAGGTTTTCTATATGCCATCTTTCAAAAAATTTGTTGAGCACTAATTGCCATGAACTTCTCGCTTATGACTGCTTTCATTGTGTCTCATAGGTTACAAATAGTTGTGTGCTCATTATCTTTGGCGTCAATGACTCTTTTGATTTCAGTCTTAATGTCTTCAGTGGTTGTGAAATCATTCAGGAGTAGGTCATTTAGTTTTGTTTGTGTGTTTTTGAGGGTATTTTTCTGCAGTTTATTTCAAGTTCAATTTCATTGCGCTGAGAAAAGATGCTGGATATATTTCCTATACCTTTGCATTTGTAAAGGTTTGTTTTATGCCCTAAAGTGTGGCCCATTTTTAAAAATGTTCATGTGTGCATGAGAAATATGTGTATTTTGTGGTTGTTGGGTGAAAAGTTCTATAGATGTTTGTCAAGCCCATTCAACTTATGATATTGTTTAGATCCTAAATCTCTTTCCTTATTTTTTGTCTGTCCTGAGGACTGGAGTGTTGAGATCCCTAATAATTATTGTTTCAGTCTGTATCTCCCTTTATATCTGGCGGTCTTTCTTTAACATATTTGGGTGCTCCTGTGTTGGGTGCATAGATATTTATAAGTGTTATATCTCTTTGGTGAATTAACCCTTTTAGTACTATAGATTGTCTTTCTTTATCTCATCTTACAGTTTTTGTCTTAAAATTTACTTTCTCTGATATTAGTATCATGACTCCAGCCTTTTATTGATTTCTATTTGTTTAGAAAATCTGTTTTGGTCCTTTACTTTCAGTTTATGTTTATTTTTATTCCATGAGGTGTTTTTTCTGGAGGGTTTCTGTTTTTTTTAATACATTAATCCAGTCTATGTCTTTTAATTGGGGAATTTAATCCACTAGCATTCAACCTTATTATCAATCTTTCAAACTTAATTTTGCCATTTTTAGCCATTTTCTTGGTTGCTTTTTTTTTTTTTTTTTTTGGAGAGATTTTCACTGTAGGGCGCGTGCACTCGCCAGACAGACAGAGAGAGACATAGAGACAGAAAGCAAGAAATCACCCCCCAGGGGGGATGGTCACGCCGCAATCCCTTCTCCTCCATTCTCCTCTCGGGATCTTGGGCACACACGCACACGCGCCCGGCGTGAGTTTTAAGCCACCGGGTCCAGGACACGAACCGCGGTCGACTACGTGGGAGTCCAGCGACATAGCCATTATGCTAACTGCTAGTTCCCTTGGTTGCTTTTGTTATCTTATTTCTGTTTGTCTCTCTTCGGTTTTCCTAATGTAGTACTCCTTTCAGTACTTCTTGAGCTTGTATAGTGTTGGTGAATTCTTTCAGTTTGCACTTATATGAGAATGATTTCATTTATTCTTCCCAAATGAAGGAAAGTATTGCTATTATAGTATTCTTGCTTGAAATTGTTTTTTCTTTAATGTTTTCAATATATTTTCCCATTCTTTCCTTGCTTGTTTTGTTTCTTTTAAGAAGTCTGATATTAGCATAATGCTAGAACCCTTCTAAGTAACTTGATATTTCTTTCTTGCCTTTTGTAAAATCTTGTCTTTGATTTTGACCAGTCTGGATATGATGTGCTGTGGAGAGTATCTTCTTAGGTTGATTCTATTTGGGGTTCTTTGTATTTCTTAGGTATAGATGTCTGAATGTTTCTCCTAGGTTTGGAATCTTTTCTGAAAATATTTCATGGAATAGATTTTTTATTATGCTTTGATTAGACTGTTCACCTTTTGAAATACCAATTATTTGGATATTTGGACATTTAATGGTATCTAGCATTTTCTTTAAATATTCTCTTTTTTTCTTTTTGGTTTTTTTTTTTTCATTCTTTTTGGTGGTTTGGTTTAAGTCAGAGGCTTTTGTCATCTAGATCAGAGATTCAATCTTCTGCCTAGTCTAACCTACTATTAATACTTTCAAGGGAAGTTTTGGTTTCTAACATTATAGTCTTCATCTCTACAAACTCTTCTTGATTTTTTTTTTTATGGTTTCTATCTTCTCCTTGAAATTGTAAAAGGATTATTTCATCTCTTGGAGTTGATTGTGTTTTTCCTTATATCTCATTTAGTTTTCTCACGATAATTATGTCAAATTCTTTCTCTGACATTTCCGTAAATTCTTTTGTGTTGTCTACAGATGATGAGGAGTTGCGTAGTTCCCTTGAGAGACAGGTATTTCCTTGTCTTCTCATACTTCTTGTGCCTCCACAATTCCTTTTTTTTTTTTTTTTTTTTTTTTTTTTTTTAGAAAAATCTTTTTTTTGCAAGGGGGGAGGGAAAAGGACAGATCTAGTTCTTAGTTGTATTCTGGTTAGAGGATTGTGTCTTCCAATAAGAGAAGATTGCTGTAGCCATCTTCAGGTGTTTTCATCCTCTCCCAACCTCTTAGGACCAGATGCATCTAGGGCTTGTGGGAGAGATTTAACTAGGGGAATGTGCACACATCCTGCAGAGTGTAGTATGCGGGCCCAAGAGGTTAGGATGTGTGTGAGTTAGTGCAGGATCCCTGGTCCTGCCCCTCCAGAGCAGCTCATCTTCCTGCTTCACTCCCTGTGCTCATCATTGGACCTCTTGCAGACAAAGGCCAGGGCACAGGGAAGGAGGGGTCCAAGAGTACATAAACCTAAGAAGTTAGAAAGTTTGTAAAAGTCAGGGAAGGAGCCCTGGCCCAGCCTCTCCAGAGTAGCTCAGTCTCCCTATTTCTAAGATTTTGGTGGGTCCTGTAGTCTATAACTTTTTTTTTTTAATTTGCCTCTGGGGGCTTGTTCTCACGAGAGAGAGACAAAGAGAAGGAGAAAGTGAGAAAGCCCTCCCCCCCCCCCATGGGGATTGATCATTTTGCAATCCCTTCTCCTCCATTTTCCCCTCCTTTTAGGGTTTTGGGCATGTATGTGCATGTGCCTGATATGTTTCTCAAGCCAGTTGGTCCAGGATTCAAACCATGCAGTCAACTATATGGCATCCAGCATTTTTACATGACTTTCAAACGGAACCTTGTATATGACTAAATTGGGTGACAAAACTCTTTAGGGGAGAGTAAGTATAAAAACAAAATATATATAATTTCTAAACTATGAAGTTGTAGATTGGACTCAAATATGGAAGTCCCAATCTAGTCCCGTTAGAAACTTAATATTTTTGCTGGACTCCTATGTAGTTGACTGCAGTTTGAATCCCAGTGGCTTAAACTCTCACCAGGCGTGCATGTGTGTGTGCCCAAGATCCCAAGAGGAGAATGGAGGAGAACGGATTGTAGCATGGCCACCCCCCC
>NW_006208495.1:945478-966333 GCF_000334495.1 Tupaia belangeri chinensis
CCCAGGGGGGATGGTCACGCCGCAATCCCTTCTCCTCCATTCTCCTCTCGGGATCTTGGGCACACACGCACACGCGCCCGGCGTGAGTTTTAAGCCACCGGGTCCAGGACACGAACCGCGGTCGACTACGTGGGAGTCCAGCGACATAGCCATTATGCTAACTGCTAGTTCCCTTGGTTGCTTTTGTTATCTTATTTCTGTTTGTCTCTCTTCGGTTTTCCTAATGTAGTACTCCTTTCAGTACTTCTTGAGCTTGTATAGTGTTGGTGAATTCTTTCAGTTTGCACTTATATGAGAATGATTTCATTTATTCTTCCCAAATGAAGGAAAGTATTGCCAGTATAGTATTCTTGCTTGAAATTGTTTTTTCTTTAATGTTTTCAATATATTTTCCCATTCTTTCCTTGCTTGTTTTGTTTCTTTTAAGAAGTCTGATATTAGCATAATGCTAGAACCCTTCTAAGTAACTTGATATTTCTTTCTTGCCTTTTGTAAAATCTTGTCTTTGATTTTGACCAGTCTGGATATGATGTGCTGTGGGGAGTATCTCCTTAGGTTGATTCTATTTGGGGTTCTTTGTATTTCTTAGGTATAGATGTCTGAATGTTTCTCCTAGGTTTGGAATCTTTTCTGAAAATATTTCATGGAATAGATTTTTTATTATGCTTTGATTAGATTGTTCACCTTTTGAAATACCAATTATTTGGATATTTGGACATTTAATGGTATCTAGCATTTTCTTTAAATATTCTCTTTTTTTCTTTTTGGTTTTTTTTTTTTCATTCTTTTTGGTGGTTTGGTTTAAGTCAGAGGCTTTTGTCATCTAGATCAGAGATTCAATCTTCTACATAGTCTAACCTACTATTAATACTTTCAAGGGAAGTTTTGGTTTCTAACATTATAGTCTTCATCTCTACAAACTCTTCTTGATTTTTTTTTTTTGGCTTCTATCTTCTCCTTGAAATTGTAAAAGGATTATTTCATCTCTTGGAGTTGATTGTGTTTTTCCTTGTATCTCATTTAGTTTTCTCACGATAATTATGTCAAATTCTTTCTCTGACATTTCCGTAAATTCTTTTGTGTTGTCTACAGATGATGAGGAGTTGCGTAGTTCCCTTGAGAGACAGGTATTTCCTTGTCTTCTCATACTTCTTGTGCCTCCACATTTCCTTTTTTTTTTTTTTTTTTTTTTTTTTTTTTTAGAAAAATCTTTTTTTTGCAAGGGGGGAGGGAAATTTTTTTTTTTTTTTTTTTTTTTTTTTTGAGTAAATGCTATATTGTCAAGAGGGGAAGGACAGATCTAGTTCTTAGTTGTATTCTGGTTAGAGGATTGTGTCTTCCAATAAGAGAAGATTGCTGTAGCCATCTTCAGGTGTTTTCATCCTCTCCCAACCTCTTAGGACCAGATGCATCTAGGGCTTGTGGGAGAGATTTAACTAGGGGAATGTGCACACATCCTGCAGAGTGTAGTATGCGGGCCCAAGAGGTTAGGATGTGTGTGAGTTAGTGCAGGATCCCTGGTCCTGCCCCTCCAGAGCAGCTCATCTTCCTGCTTCACTCCCTGTGCTCATCATTGGACCTCTTGCAGACAAAGGCCAGGGCACAGGGAAGGAGGGGTCCAAGAGTACATAAACCTAAGAAGTTAGAAAGTTTGTAAAAGTCAGGGAAGGAGCCCTGGCCCAGCCTCTCCAGAGTAGCTCAGTCTCCCTATTTCTAAGATTTTGGTGGGTCCTGTAGCCTGTAACTTTTTTTTTTTAATTTGCCTCTGGGGGCTTGTACTCACTAGAGAGAGACAAAGAGAAGGAGAAAGTGAGAAAGCACTCCCCCCCCCCCATGGGGATTGATCATTGTGCAATCCCTTCTCCTCCATTTTCCCCTCCTTTTAGGGTTTTGGGCATGTATGTGCATGTGCCTGATATGTTTCTCAAGCCAGTTGGTCCAGGATTCAAACCATGCAGTCAACTATATGGCATCCAGCATTTTTACATGACTTTCAAACGGAACCTTGTATATGACTAAATTGGGTGACAAAACTCTTTAGGGGAGAGTAAGTATAAAAACAAAATATATATAATTTCTAAACTATGAAGTTGTAGATTGGACTCAAATATGGAAGTCCCAATCTAGTCCCGTTAGAAACTTAATATTTTTGCTGGACTCCTATGTAGTTGACTGCAGTTTGAATCCCAGTGGCTTAAACTCTCACCAGGCGTGCATGTGTGTGTGCCCAAGATCCCAAGAGGAGAATGGAGGAGAACGGATTGTAGCATGGCCACCCCCCAGGGGGCTGATTTCTCGCTTTCTGTTTCTCTGTCTGTCTCTGTCTTTCTGGCGAGCTACTATTGGTTTGCGATATATTTTTGAAGTCAAGTAGTTTGATGCACTCCAGCTTTTGTTCATTTTGACCGGGATTGCTTTAGCTATTTGGGGATCCATAGTGATTCCATATTAATTTTATGATTGTTTTGTTTTCTATAAACAATGACATTGGTATTTTAATAGGGATTGTATTGTATCTGTAGATCCCTTTGGATACTATAGACATATTAGCAATATTAATTCTTTCAATCCATGTACAAGGCATGCATTTCATTTTTTTTCCTTCTTTAATTTCTTTTATCAATGTTTTATAGTTTCGTTATAGAGCTCGCCTTAATGAAATTTATTACTAGATATTTTTTAAACTATTGTAAATGATATTGTTTGCTTTTTTGTTTTTCCAGCTAGTTCATTAGTGGTATACAAGAGCACTACTGATTTGCGTGTTGATTTTTTATGTCCTGCAATATTACTTCATTCATTGATCAATTTTAACCATTTTCTCGTGGACTTTTTAGCTTTGTCTGCATGTGTGATCATGTCATCTGCAAACTGACACAACTGACTTCCTCTGTTCCAATTTAGACATCCTTCATTTCTTTCTCTTGCTTAATTGATTCATGCAAATATTTTTCTGAGTAGGATGACCTAAGAAGTTCAACAAATATCTAATCCTGAGTCCGTTCGGATAGTCTGAATTGTTTCCCAGAAATGTCTTACTATTTTATTACAGAATTTAATGCACTGTGACATATCTATGTTCTCATCCAATATTCAGGCTAGACTGTAAAATCCATAAGGTGAAGGTCAGTTACTGACTTATATTTATATTTATACATGATGTAACACCATGCCTAATAAACAAGAAATACTTAGTAGCTATATTTTAATTAATCGATGGATTCATTGTGTAATAATATCCATCTGTCAAAAATATCTTCCAAAAATTTTGATTATATGTGAGGCAATCGTAGGGTCAAATAAGAAGCACACCAGGAAGATTTATGTTTGCTTCGAATAAAGACAAGTTAAGAAAAAGTTTTTAAAACGAGATAGAAACTCAGAATGCTGACTTGGTAGGATGTTGCATTATGAAGAGAGGTAACTGGGTTGTCAAGGAACAGCATGGTGGCACTGAATTCATGGGAACGTAGGTGAGTGTTGCGACTGAAGAAAGGATAGAGGAAGTGAGTTCTCTTCTCAAATTTTTCATGCTGTCCTGGCTGAGTCAAGCACAACTAGCCACTATGCCTCTGAGCATTCCAGGAAATATCCTGTATACATTATTTCTAATAGAGAATTATCATGTAGTGTGGTGACGCAGTCATTGTTGTTTGCATTGACTTTATGCATTTACATTTTTTCTTCTGCTAAACACCCTCGATGTGTGCTTTTCTTTCACCTGTTAGTTCCTTTTTATTATTCATTCAATCAGATAGTACAGATTGTGTCAAAGTTAGCAGACAGTTATAAACAGAGATAGTGTCTCTAGAAAAAAGTGTGTGTCTCGTAATGTTAGCAACGATTTTTTATTTCAATAACATTTGCAAGAATCTCTCAATCTTTTTTTTTTTTTGGAGAGGTTTTTTTGGTATTTTTTTAAGCATTTTTTTAAATACCACATGCTTCTCTTTAAAAAAAAAAAAAAAATTAATTAATTTATTTATTTAAATTTTGCTATAGGACATGTGTGCTCACCAGAGAAAAAGAGGGAAAGTGAGAAAGCAAAGCTCCCAGGTCTGGGACTCCAACCACGGTCGACCACGTGGGAGTCCAGCGACATAGCCATTATGCTAACTGCTAGTCCCTCAATCATTGTTTTTAGTTACAGATTAAAGACAAATAACCAGGGGGCCGGCAGGCAGGATGGTGGTTAAAGGCGCTGACACTCACATGGCTGACCGCAGTTTAAGTCCTGGACCTGGTAGCTTGCTTTCTCACTTTTCCTCTCTCTCTCTTTAATCAAACTGGAAAATAATAAGAATAAATAAATTTAAATAAAATAATTATTTTTTAAAATGACAAATAATTAATGTTTTGTCCTTATTCTCAATTAGAAATAAACCCTATTTATGTGAATTATCCTTATTGTACAAAATTTAGTAAAATTTAGGTGGCTCTTGTCATAAGGTTCAAAGCACTCCTATGTGTGGCTTCATACATCATACTTACACAGTGTTATTTATTATCACTGACTACCCAGGATTCACTACTATGATTTTAATGTCATATCCAGTCCTGCATTAGTAGAGTTAACACTTTATAGAAAACGAGAGTGCAAAATAGTGGGGAACCTACCCAAAACTATTGTCAAGAAGTATGAAGTGAGGTAAGGCCTTGGGCAACAAATTTTCTACTTTATCTCTTTACTTGCAAGCCACATTAAGAAGAATAAAAGGAAAGCATCTACTAGGCTTCAGGAAAAAGGAAATTTTAAGAAAAAACAAGATGAGATTAATTACTATTTCAGTCCATATAATGATCCTGATTAAAGTAAAACATATTAGAAAAATGTAGATATACTCAATGAAGCAAGCCAGGCTATGAAAGATAATATATGTCTACGTTTAATATATACCAACTGTCTGCACTCTGTGGTAGAGACAGAAAGATTGGAGGGCATAAAAGCAGTGAAAACAGTTACGTACACTGGAGACAGTATGAAAGGAGAGTGGGAGAAGAGAAGAGTATAGAGAAGGAAATCAAGGAGAAAAAATAGAAAGTCAAGATATTTGTGGGACACAAAATGGTTTTTCACCTATTGATGATAATGTGTATAATATTCTCAACTGAACTGGTCTGAGATATATTTCATGTTGGGTAAATTATCTTTATAAGCCAAATGATGTATAGCGATAGAATGTGATAGTGATTGACTGTTTTAAAAAATAATTAGAATAATAATAATAATGATTGGGAAAAACATAGAAAAGTTATTGAATGGTGAAGCAGGGAGATTAATGTCTCTGTATTGACTGACATGCATGGCATTTCCTTTTGAAAAAGCATTGTAATACACTGTAAAGTTATATGTAATCTAATGTAATATAAAGAAGATTATGATGATAATAAAAATAAAAATTCAAAATAATAAAGAAAAAAAAATAAGAACAATAAAATTGGCCTGTACAAGAGAAAAGCCTGGACAGACATCAGGCTACCTGGGGCTGCAGGGCTTAATGGCTTGGATCCAAGCCTCACACTCACCCCACTCATCTTTGGACTGTCAGGTTTGTTTCTTGGGACTTTGAGAGGAACTTGCACCACTCCCTGCCCCATCTGGACATCCATCCAAGCAAACGATGGACTTCAGGCTGCCTGTGACTGTAGGGCATAACGGCCAGGACCCATGGCTCATCCCCTCCTCAACTCGTCTTTGAACTCTCAAAACTTTGATGTTTTGGATACCACACAGAGATCTCCTCTGTGTTACTGAGTTGAAGCTCAATAGTTCAGTTTCAGGAGTACCTGTTATTTAGATTAAACAGAGAGGACTTTGTGTCACCCGGGACCAGTGCAACAGCATAGAGTGCTGGTGAGCAACAGGGAGGCAGAGAAGAAGAGAGATTGCCAATTTCCAACTCCTGCACACCTTTGAATGCTCAGAGATACCGTGAATAATTTAGGAAGGAATGTACACATCACCAGATGATTATGAACCATTATAGAGGCACAAGAAATATGAACAACCAACAAAATGTCTCTCTCCCAAGGGAAAACATCAATTTAGCATCACCCACAGACAACACAATGGAAGTCATGGAAGTGTCAGATAAACAATTCAGAATATTTGTAGCGACCAAACTAAATGAGATGCAAAGGAAAAGAAGGCAACAAGTTCCAGGAGATGTCCTTTCACAATTTGAAAAAAGAAATAGACACCATAAATAGACACCATAAAAAAGAATCAAATGAAATTGTTAGAGATGAAGTATGTGATACAGGAAATTAAAACCTCCCTCGAAAGTATTAAAAATAGATTAGATCCTGCAGAAGATCGAATCATGAATGTAGGAGACAAAACCCCTGACTTGGAAAAAAGTACAAAAAAGACTGAGAAAACAACCCAAAAAATGATAATACATGAGAAATGCTAGATAGCATCAGCACCCAAACATCCGGATAACTGGTATCCCAGAAGAGGAAGTAAATAATAAAGACATTGATAATTTATTCCATGAAATCCTGAAAGAAAACTTTCGAAACCTAGAGAGGCATTCAAATATTCAGAACCAAGAAATACATAGGATCTCAAATAGAATCAACCTAAGAAGATCTTCTCCAAGGCACATCATAGCCAGATTGGCCAAAACACAGACAAAGGCAAGATACTAAAATTAGCAATAGGGAAACATCAAGTTAATTACAAAGGCTATCCCATCAGGCTAAGATTGGACCTCTCATCAGAAACAATGCAGGCAAGGAAATAATGGGGAAATATAGTCAAAGTGTTAAATGAAAGGCAATTTCAACCAAGAATATGATACCCAGAAAGATTATCCTTCATATGGGAAAAAAAAAAGATACATTCTTGAATAAACAAAACCTGAAAGAATTTATCAACTCCAGACCAACTCTTCAAGTGCTTCTAAAGAGAGTGCTATACCAAGAAAACTAAAATGTCAGACGAACGGTTATAAAAGAAGAAAAAACAACCAAGAAAATGTCTCACTTAAGGATAAGAACATGTCTGGAAATATTGATAAATAACATTGAACATTAATGGATTAAATTCTCCAATCAAGAGACACAGACTGGCTGAATGGAAAACAAAACAAAACAAAACAAAACAAACAAGCAAACAAAAAACTCCAGAAACTCTGTCTGTTCCCTACAAGAAATGCACCTTATAAATAAAGACATACATAGATTAAAAGTGAAGGACTGGAAAAAGACATTCCATGCGAACCAAAATAAAAAAAGGGCTGGAGTTGCAAAACTGATTTCAGACAAAATAGGCTTCAAGACAAGGACTGTAAGAAGAGATGAAGAAGGGTATTATAGAGTAGTAAATGGGCTAAATCATCAAGAAGATATAACACAAATGTCTATACACCCAACTCAGGAGCACCTAAATACATAAAGAAAAGATTGCTGGGGCTAAAAGGAGAGATAGGGTGCAATACTATAATTGCTGGCGATCTCAACACCCCATTATCTCCTTTAGACAGATCTTCTAGGCAAAAAATAAATAGAGAGATACAGGACCTAAATGATACTATAAATCGGTTGGGCTTGACAAATATCTGTAGACCTTTCCACCATACATCCACAGCGTATACATTTTTCTCACGCTGGCATGGAACCTTTTCAAAGATTAATCATATGTTAGGACACAAATCAAGCCTTTACAGATTCAAAGGCATAGAAACTATATTCAGCATCTTCTCTGACCATGATGAAATTAAATTCAAGATTAATTTCAAGAAACACCCCCCAAAATACAGAAACACATGGAAACTGAACAACCTATTTCTGAATGACTTCTTCACTGCTGAAGAAACTAAGTCTGAAATCAAAAAATTTAAGGAAACAAATGATAATGAGTACACAAGTGTCCATAATCTATGGGACATGGCAAAAGCAGTCATAAGAGGGAAATTCATAGCAATTAGTGCACATAAGAAAAGGATGGAAAGATGGCAAATAGAAACCTAACATCATGCCTCAGGAACTAAACAACCAACTCCTCAATGACTTCTAACTACTGAAGAAATTAAGTCTGAAATTTAATAATTTATGAAAACAAATGATAAGCAGCAGTACACGAGTTTCCATAATCTATGGGACACAGCAAAAGCAGACATAAGAGGGAAATTCATAGCAAATAGTGTGGATAAGAAAAAGATGGAAAGGTGACAAATAGGCAACCTAATATGCCTCAGGGAATTGGAAAAACAACAACAACAAAAATAAAACAAAAAATGTCAGGCAAAAGAAATCATAGATTTGAGCAGAAATACATGAAATAGAAAATAAACGAACTATACAGAAAATAAATGAAAGGAAAAACTGGTTCTTTGAAAAGAAGAAGAAGATTGACACACTATTAGCTAGACTGATAAAGAAGAACAAAGAAAGAAACCAGATAAATGAAAAAGGCAACATTACAACAGACACACTAGACACACAAAACATCATTAGAAGACACCATGAGTGACTATATGCCAACAAACGAGAGAACACGGAGGAGATGGACAAATTCCTGGATGCATATAATCTACCAAGATTGAATCAGGAGGACATAGAAACCCTGAATAGATCCATAACAAGGCAGGAGATTGAATCAGTAATAAATAACCCAACAACGAAAAGCCCAGGTCCTGATAGTTTCACTTCTGAATGTTACAAAACTTTTAAGGAAGACTTAACCCCCATTCTACTCAAATTATTTCTAAAGATTCAAAAGGAAGGAAACCTCCCAAATTTATTTTATGAAGCCTCCATCGTCCTCATTTCAAAACAGATAAAGACATGACAAAAAAGGAAACTACAGACCAATATCTCTGATGAATATAGATGCACAAAAAGATACATGCGAATCATATCCAACAACATATAAAAAAGATTATTCAACACGACCAGGTAGGCTTTATTCCAGGGATGCGAGGGTGGTTCAACATACACAAGACCATACATATAATACACCATATTAACAAAAAGAAAGAGCAAAACCATAAGATCATTTCAATGGATGCAGAGAAAGCATTTGACAAAATACAACATCCTTTTACTTGAAGATTAAAAGAACCAGTATTTCATTCTTTGCCACTGGCTATTTTGTTTTTCTTAAATATGGAGGTATTTTCTGTCTACTTGATAAAGTAAAGACGAGGCTTTTTTTTTTTCATAACAGGGTTTAAGGACAATTTTAATTACTTGGCAAGTTTATTAGCTCCCATCTAGCTGAAAAATTATCAGAAGAGAGAAAAACTGGAAAGAAAAAATAGCTTCTTCTCCTACATCTATATTCCACTTCTCCAGATCTTATTTTTTATCCCTTTGAATAGAAGCACTGTTTATTTCAATCCTCAAATAAAATTTTCTATATCCATGGATAGTTACAAAGTAAGATCTGTAAGTCACTAAAGTTTAAGAACTACTTGACTAATATTTGAATAACATTAAAAATATTGAACAATTTCTTTTAAAATGTATTTATTTATTTTGATAATACTAAGGCAGATTAAAGTTTATCCTATGATATATGTTAGGATTTGTAGATGTCCTTATTACATACGCAGAGAAAACAACAAAAATTAAATTAACAAATTCTTTCCAGAAAGAGAAACAAAGAACAAGTTGTGTGTGTGTGTATCTGACTATGTGTGTGTGCAATCAGACTGATTGTGATTGTTTACACTTCTAGGATATACACATGCCTGACCAGGGTTCATAAATTGGTGAGTAAACTGACAGTATCTCTGTTGCTCAATGTTACGAGGGATCTTTAAGAGTGAACTCATTGTAGGGAAGAGAGTGTTAAACACATGAAGCCTTAAAGTCAGAAGAAAGAAGCAATTTTGAAGAAATTATTCTGTGTTCCCTGTCAATATATCATCTATCGAATTCTATGACAGAAAGCCTAGATCATATGAAGAGCTAATATATTATAGATAAAAAAAGTAAATAATTTTTTGTGAAAACCTCTAAAACTTTGGAATATAAACTTTACTGCTTTAGGATCCCATAGCAAAGTATAAAGCACTTGTGGGAGAGAGGCTTTATTCCTTATTTTACCTCCAGAACACTGTGAATTTAGGGCCCCATCAAGGTTCCAGTAACTAGTTAATAATGTTGATAGCTCAATTAGAGTGTGCATTCCTAAATTCCTGCTGTTGTGAAGTGGGTACAGTAGGAACCAGGAAGAGTGGCAGCAAAACCAGGAATTTCACAGTAGTTGAATGCATCTGAATTGACCATTGTGTCCAACAGAGGCAATGTTACCCCAGAGGTGCTTCATGATAGTAAATGATACTTTCCTTGAGCAACTGAAGGCACTCCCTAGGAATGCCAAGACATACTTGTAGAAGGACTTTTCAGAGTGTAGTGGTCTTGCATTAGCATATGAGACAATATCCAAGGAAAGATATTGAATGTTGTCGAAGACGTTCTATTTTTTTATCATGGAGTAGGAGTTAAAACTTAGGGTAGCTATAAGAATGAGTCTTCAGATGACAACCATCCACTTCTTTTTTTCTCTTTTTATGTCCATCCCTCTTTTCTTCCGAATGCTGTCTCCTGTTTCCCAATTAACTGGCTTTTGGCAGGAGTCAGGAAAAGACACAACTCAGGATACTATGCTACTCAAGAAAAGAAAGCGATAATTGGAACATTCTTTGTCAGCCCAGAATATCTGAAACCATACTCCTCTAATTTTACTCCTAAACATGGTTTTAGTAACTACACACAGACATTTCTGTACTGAATTCTAAAACTCCCAGGATACATGTGAAGTAAAGGGAAGCTTCTAATGAATTTTTTAAAAAAGAGCCTTTAAATAACCTTTGGGATCTAAACTTCTCAGTACTTAAAGGGAAGTTTGGAAAATAATTTATGTTAACTATTACTTGCGAAAGAAGTATTTTCAAGCTCGGCTTTAATTCACATAAAAGGCGATGGTTTGGGGAGGCTTGGGTTTTTCCTCTCTCATCTTAAGTTCTCTATAGTTTAGCAATATGATTGAAATATACTTCACTTTATTAGCATTTCAAATGATAATGGTTGTGTTAAACTTGTGAAAAACATGATTTAAAAAATTAATCATTTCGAATTTTCAAAAGTATTCAGTTCATGGCTTAGAACAGCTATTTATTTTGTATTGCACACAAATAATTGAAAACATTTGCATGTGTTCTGTCATTAATGGTAAAAGAATAATGTCTTATTTCCTATGCCTTTAAATCATATTTCTAGTCAATGAAGAGAAATCAGAATTGTGTGTAATATTTACTGTTTATTCTAATAACTTTAAATAAACAATTTCTCAATATAACCTCAGGGAAAAAAAACAGATAGTAGTGTCACAGTTAAGCTCCAGAAATATAGAATTATGACAGAATGTCAAATGTTATACATAGCTCAGTGGAGCAAATTAAGATAAATGGAGTTCAGTGGTATTGGCTTTATACTGCAGCTTTGCTGACAGTTTGTTGTCTCTGTTTTGTTATGATAAAGAATTACAACAATTGTGCAAGTTTACCCTCTGTATCTTGGCGAATTTTTCATTAAACTGTCAATGTTGTCTACCAGTTGCTTTAAATTCATGAATATTTTGAGGAAAAATTTCAGGAAAGTTACTATGAATGAATCATACAGAGGTTAATTTCTTTTTGCTGCAAGGTAATATCTCAAATATTTCATGTATTTTTTACATATAGAGATAAAGAAATAAATGATCACAAAACCCCGTGTTTGTATGGGTTATGGTATTACTTAAGACATCATCTGCTATGAATCTGGGGGCTTTCCAAGGGATGAATTAGTGCATCAAGTTGATCATTCAGATATCCCATATGGTAAACATAGTTTCCTCGTCACCAGAGAATAAGAGAGGCTGGGAGGGATATATACCTGCCCTTGAATCCATCATCCCCAAATGACACATATTGTTTCCACTCTCAGCTTATTGACCTAAGTAGTCACCTGACCTACACTAATTACAGGGTAACGAGTAAATGTAGAGGAGGACAGAGACTTTTCATGAGCGAGCCCTACATGTCTATGCCCATTGTTCTAGGACAGTACTCCTCCAATGTAATTTATGTACAAATCATTGGGTGATTTTGTCAAAATGCAGAAGATGCTGTAGTCGATCTGAGATGTCAACTAAAATCCTGCACTTCTTTTCTTTTCTTTTTTTTTTTTCAATTGTCAGAGGGCTCATACACCTGACAGAAAGAAAGAACAGGAAAAAAAGAGAGCGAAAGCACCCCTCAACAAGTCATGGCCACACTGTAATCCTTTTGCCTCCATCCTATCAGGATTTGGGTCATACTTTTCAAGCATGTGTTCGGCATGCTTTTCGAGCTGCCAGGGCAGAATTGAAACTGCAGTCAGCTATGTGGGATCTGGCTCCCCATGCACAGGGCTTAACCACTGTACCATCAGGCCAGCCCTAAAATCCTGAATTCCTTTTTTAAAAAATATATATATATTGTATTGCAAATTATTTCCTTGACCATGCATTACTCAGTTCACATGGGCATATATGTAAAGCCTGCAAAACAGTGGAGGGCTGTAAATTTTGTGAATTTCCAGGCTCCACCCATAAAACATTTCTAGAATTGCTGTTATTTGTGTGATGATAAATAGTGAGTGTGTGATCAAAAAGTATATAAAATAAACGTTTGGATTGTTTGGGATACAAACAATTTGCATTAAGTAGGTAACAGTTAACCATGTTTTACGATATATTTTATTTTTTTATACGTTCAATCATTGCATATTATTACAGTATGCAAAATGAATTTTCCCAGCATGAACACACTAATCCATCCCCAGCCTCATCCAGCCCAGATCATGGGCACAAGTGTGTTCATCTGTCAATGTACAAGGAAACCCTAGGACATGAACTTGGGAACTTTTCACATGGGTACATCATCACAGAGAAATGTGTTCCTGCTGCACCACTGGCTCGCTCCTTCTTTTGTGTGTGTGTGTGTGTGTGTGTGTGTCGCTCTGGTCGAATTAAAATAAAATAAATGAATGAATAAATAAATAATTCTTTTAAAAAAAGATATTGTCATACATGTTATCACCAACAGACAATTTTCCATTTTTGTGTCCCTTAAATATTTTGCTTCTTTCTTTTTCCCCTTGATTTCCATCCTCTCACCTTCTGCCATTTTTCACCCTCCTCCCACACTGTCTCTAGTATCTACAATTCTTCTCCATGCTTTTATATCTTCCAATCTTTCCGTTCTTGCCATAGAGCACAGACATTCAGTATATGTTGAGTAGAGACAGACAGTGCCTCTCTTTCACAGCCTGGCTTGCTTCCCTTAGCAGCAAATCTCCCATATTTGCTCACTTTCTATCAAATGCCAAGGTCTTGCTGTTTTTTATGGCTGAGTAGTATTCCATAGTGTATATGTGCCATAATTTTTCAATCCTTTAATCTGTTCATGAATATTTGGGTTGGTTCCATGTCTCAGCAATTGTGAATAATGCTGTAATAAATGGATGCGCAAGTACTTTTCTGACTGAGTGCAATCTTATCCTTTGTGTAGATACCCAGGAGTGGAGTTGCTGGATCATATGGTAGTTCTCTTTGTAGGTCTTAGAGAATCTTCCATATTGTTCTCTTTAGTGACTTACTAATTTACATTCCCACCAACAGTGTAGGAGAACTTTCTTTTCACCACAGATTTGTCAGAACTTATTATTTTTTAATTTTTTTCATCTTAGCCATTCTGACTGGAGTTAGTTGGTATCTCACTGCAGTTTTGATTTGCATCTCCCTTATGATAAGGGATGTTGAGCATTTTTTTATATGCTTTTTTTGGCTGTTTGTATGAAACAAAGCTGTGATCATCTAAAAGGAGTGAACCTTCAGTTTCTTTTTCCGAGCTGTGACCCTCTAAAAGGAGTGAACCTTCAGTTACTTTATTATTATTTTCTAAAAGTATAAGTTCCCAAGATGAAAACTGATTAGAATTAAAAGTATCCAGATTGACTGAAAAGAGAGGTCCATTTAAATGTAGATGTTACAGTCAAGTCTCTAGACCCTGACTACACCCACACCCTCCCTGAGATAATTATTTGAATGTGTACCCAAGCTTACAGTAAACCACCCCTTCCTGTAGCAATAGATGATGTTTATCTAAAAACTGTCTGTCACTTTAATGTACTAAAAAGAAGCTCATAACTTTCCTCTTTGTCAAAGAAATCAGTTTCTTAACTGTAGGAATTAAGATGTAGACGTTTTGTGTAACATATACCTTAAGAGGTTTTGTAGGACAATGATCACTGACCACATCACTTCCAGGCTGAAATGCACCAAAGACCTGAGTTTGCCCCCTCCCGGAACAGAACATTGATCATCTAAGGCCTCACGGATCAAGAATGTGGAAGAGATGATCACACCCTCTTAAACCAATCACTGAACTAATCGGGCACCTGGAACCTCTACCCCTAATTTTGTGCTTAAAAACGCTTGTGGGGAACATCTCGGGGAAACTGGTTTTTTTCAGCATGAGCTGCCCGCTCTCCTTGCTTTGCGCTTTGCAATAAAGCTGGACTTTCCTTCATCACACCATGTGCCTATGGCTTGGTTTTATAGCGCATGGGCAAGCAAACCTGATTAGAGTTCGGTTACACTTTGAGAGTTGTCTGTTAAGCTTATTTGCCCATCTTTTAATGGGGTTGATCCCCCCCCCCAGCCCCCATGAGCTGCTTGAGTTCCCTGTGTATTCTGGTTATCAGTCATTTACTGAGGCATAGTTTGAAAATATATTCTCACATTCCGAAGGTTTCGGATTCACTCTAATTATTGTTTATTTTGCTGTGTGGAAGTTTTTAAACATGATGTAGTCCCACTTTTCTATTTTTGAGCTTATTGCTTGTGGTTTGGGGTTCTTATTTAAGAAGACCTTGTCTACTCTTATGTCTCAAAGAGTTCCCCTGTGTCATCCACCAATAGTTTTTTTTTTTTTAATTGTATAACCTTTTGACTGTTTTATTCATTTATTTTTTATGAGAATTTTTTTTGCTATGGGGGTACATGTGCTTGCAGGAGAAACAGAGAGACAGAAAGCAAGAAATCACCCCCCGGGGGGAATGGCCACGCCGCATTCCCTTCTTCTCCATTTTCGTCTCTGGGTTTTGTGCACATATGCACGTAAGGTTGTAGCTGGCCATGTGGGAGTCCAGCAATGTAACCATTATGTCATCTGCTGATCCCATCCACCAGTAGTTTAATAGTTTGAGGTCGGGAGACTAGCAGTTGGCTTAATGGCTATGTCGCTGGACTTCCATGTAGTCAATCACGGTTCAAGTCCTGGACCCAGTGACTTAAACTCACACCTGGCGCGTGTGCATGTGTGCCCAAGATCCTGAGAGGAGAATGGAGGAGAAGGGATTGTGGTGTGGCTATCCCCCCAAGGAGGTGATTTCCTCTGTCTTCCTGATGAGTGCACGTGCCCTACAGCAAATATAAAAAACCTCTCAAAAAAAAAAAAAAAAGTTTGGTTTTAGGCTTAGATCTTTGATTCATTTTCAGTTGATTTTTGTTAATGGTGAAAAATAGGGGTCCAGTTTTATCTTTCTGCAGATGGATACCCAATCTTTCCAGCACCATTTGCTAAAGAGATTCTCATGGAGAGCAACCAATCTGAAAACATGTGATTAAAACATGTGGCCTGAAGACACATGCAAAAATGTGCTTCCACAAGCTACTCTAGCAGGGCTATTAAGAAGCATCTACACACGAAAGCAGTATCTGCCTATTGTCAATGGTTGTCTTCCTGTTGTTGTTGATACCCAGGTCCCAGGAGTACCATGCTTAAGGAAGTCACATGAGGTTTTTTAGATTGTCCCCCAAAAAGATCAGAGAAATTATATGGTGCCAGTCATTTTCACATCCTCAGATGATTTACATACAAAAACAACTGGCTTTGCATTCTATTTTCTCCTCTCTTATTCTCTTTGCATTCCACTTCCTTCTTCCCCATTCCTTTTGCATCCCATTTTCCCCTTCCCCCATTTTCTGCCCTTTAAAAGAATAAATCTGAGGCTGGTTCTGGTCACAACTTCTCCATCAGAGAAACTGTGGCCACCTGATCCTTGCTTTTTTATACTTGTGTGTCTTTGTGTGTTTTGTTATAGCATCTATTTCTTTTTTTTCTTTTTTTTTTTTTTCCTCTGGAGGGCGGGGACAGAGAGACATAGAGACAGAAAGTGAGAAATCACCCCCCAGGGGGGTTGGTCACGCCACAATCCCTTCTCCTCCATTCTTCTCTCGGGATCTTGGGCACGCACGCACACACGCCTGGTGTGAGATTTAAGCCACCGGGTCTGGGACACGAACCACGGTCGACTACGTGGGAATCCAGCGACATAGCCATTACGCTAACTGCTGGTTCCCATAGCATCTATTTCTAATCCACACCTTCCCCACTCAGAGAAACGTGTTCATGCTGAGCTGGTCCCGGCAGATTTTCTTTTCCTTACTGAATTGACTGGTGCCCTTTGTAAAAAATCAGTTGGCTGTATGTTTTGGAATTTATTTTTAGGGTCTCTATTCTGTTCATTGGTGCACATGTCTGTTTTTGTGCCAATACCATGCTGTTTTAATTACTTCTTTTAATTAATTTATTTAATTACTTCTTTTTTCCCTATTTGAATGCCTTTTGTTTTATTCTCTTGTCCGATTGTGTTGCCTAGGACTTCTAGTACTATATTAAAGAAGAGTGAAGAAAGTGGGCAGTCTTCTTTTAGGCTTTAGTGAAAAAGCTTCAGCCTCCCCCATTCAGTATGATGTTAGGAATGTTTTTTTCATACATGACTCTTACAGTGTTAAGATATGTCCCTTCTATGCTAACTTTGCTGAGAGTCTTAATCATGAAGGGATATTGTATTTTATTGGATGTTTTTTCTGCATCGATTGATATGATTCTATGGTGTTTATCCTCTTTTTCTGTTACTATGGTGTATTACATTTATGGTACTGTGTATGTTGAACCATCCTTGTATCATTGTAATAAAGAACATCCTTGTTTCGTTGTAATAAAGAACTACCTGGTTGTGTTGTATAATCTTTTCAGTGTGTAATTGGATATGATTTGCTAATATTTTATTGAGAAATTTTGCATCTATCCTTCATTAAGGCTATTGGTCTATAGTTTTCTTTTCTGTTATGTCCTTATCTGTTTGGGGGATGAGGATGATGGAGGCTTTATAAAATGAATTTGGGAGGGTTCCTTCCTTTTGTATCTTTTTTTCTTTTCAGAGGTATTTGCTATAGGGCGCATGCACTCGCCAGACAGACAGAGAGAGACAGAGAGACAGAAAGCGAGAAATCACCCCCCAGGGGGGGTGGCCACGCCGCAATCCCTTCTCCTCCAGTCTCCTCTCAGGATCTTAGGCACTACTCACATGCACCCAGCCTGAGTTCCAAGCCACCGGATCTGGGACGCAAACTGCGGTCGACTACGTGGGAGTCCAGCGACATAGCCATTACTTCCTTTTGTATCTTTAGAAATAATTTGAGTAGAATGGGGGTTAGCTCTTCTTTAAAACTTTTTTGGAATTCAGAAATGAAACTATCAGGACCTGGGCTTTTCTTTGTTGGGAGGTTATTTATTACTGCTTCCATTTCAGTGTTTTTTATTGGTCTATTCATGTTTTCCATGTCTTCATTTTAGTCTAGGTTAATTTTATGTCCAGAAATTAGTCCATCTCACCCAGGTTTTCTTGTTTGTTGACATATAGTCATTCATAACAGTCTCTAATAATCTTTAGTGTTTCTGTCATGTCTATTGTAAGACTGTCTGTTTCATTGCATATTTAATTTATGTGGTTCCTTTCTCTCATTTTCTTAATTAGTTTACCTAACAGTGTATCAATGTTGTTTATCTTTTCAAAGAACCAGCTTTTGGTTTCATTTATTTTCTGTATAGATTTTTATTCTCTATTTCATTTATTTCTGCCTGAATATTTATTATTCTTTTCCTCCTGTAATTTTTTTAAGGGTTTTTTGTTGTTTTTTCACTTCCTTGAGGTGTATTGTTAGGTTGTCTATTTGTCGCCTTCCCTTTTTGCTTCTGTGCACTAATTTCTATGAAATTCCCTCTTTTTTTTTTTTTTTTTGGAGGGAGAGATTTTTGCCATAGGGTGTGTGCACTTGCTAGACAGACAGACAGAAAGCAAGAAGTCACCCCCCAGGGGGGATGGCCACACCGCAATCCCTTCTCCATTCTCCTCTCAGGATCTTGGGCAAATACGCACATGTGCCCGGCATGAGTTTTAAGCTACCGGGTCCGGAATGTGAACTGTGGTCGACTACATGGGAGTCCAGCAACATAGCCATTACGCTAACTGCTGGTCCCCTGAACTTCTCTCTTTTAACCTGTTTTGCTGTGTCCCATAGATTATAGAACCTTGTATATTCATCATCATTGGTTCCAATAAATCTTTTGACTTCAATCTTAATTTATTCAGTTGTTGTGAAGTCAGTGAGGAGTAGGTTGTTTATTTTCCACATGTCTGTTTATTTTCGAGGGTTTTTCCTGAAATTAATTTTAAGTTTAATTCCAATTAATATAAAAAACTACATTAATAAAAGGAAGGAAAATAAACACATGAGCACCCTAACTGGTACTAAAAAATGTTTGACAAAATATTGTATAGTATTCTCAACTTGACTGCTCTGAGAAATATTTCATGTTGGATAAATTCTCTTTACAAACCAAATGATGTATAGTTATCGAATTTTTTTAATTTACATTTTTTAATTTCATTTTCTTTTATACATTCAATCACATTATTTAGCTTACAAAGTGAATATTTCAACATGTGAACATTTCTCTTTGGTCCAGTTGATAAAACTATAAAATATCTTCAATAGATAATACCACATTTTTTGTCCCATTAATGCTTTGCCTCTCTATTTTTCTACTAGTGATCAAATGTTTAAAAAAATAATAATAATGAAGATAAAATTTAAGAAAGCAAATTAAAAATTTTTAACATTAAAAAAAAGATATCAATACTAGGATCAGCTGGTGGCATAGTGGCTAAGGCAACTGAATCTCACATAGGATGATAGGTTTAACTTCCATGTCTTATAATTTGCAAAGATTTGTTTTGTGCTGTATCATATGGTCAATCTTCCAAAAAACAAAAAAAAAACTTTATTTTGTGTTGTTGGGTGGAAAGTTCTATAGATGTCTGTCAAATTGATTTCATTTATGCTGTCATTTAGATCCTGTATCTCTTTCCTTATTTCTTGTCTAGATGATCTGCCCAAAGGAGATAGTGGGATATTGATATCCCCAATGATTCATGTGTAACAATTTATCTCTCCTTTTAGATCCATCACTCTTTCTTTTCTTTGGGTGCACCTTAGTTGTGTGCATAGATATTTATGTGTTATACCTTTTTGGTGAATTAGCCCTTTCAGTACTATATAATGTTTTCTTTGTCTCTTCTTACAGTTTTTGTCTTAAAACCTATTTTCTCTGAAATCAGTATCATGACTCCAGCTTTTTTTTTCCCATTTGCATGAAATATCTTTTTCTAGCCCTTTACTTTTAATCAATGTATGTCTTTATTCATGAAGTGTGTTTCTTGTAGGCAGCAAATAGTTTCCTTTTTTTTTTTTCAGTCAATCACTCTGTGTCTTTTGATTAGAGAATTTAATACATAAACATTCAACACTATTACCGATATTTTAGGATTTATCCCTGCCATTTTGTTATCCATTTTCTTGGTTGATTTTATTCTCTTATTTCTGTCTGTCTCTCTAGTTTTCCTGATATAATACTCCCGTCAGTACTTGAAGAGTTGGCCTAGTATTGATGAACTCTTTTAGTTTTTGTTTGTCTGTAAATAATTTGATTCATTCTTCCCATTTGAAGGATAATCTTACCTTGCATAGTATACTTGGTTGAAATAGTTTTTCTTTTAGTATTTTAAATATGTCTTCTCATTGTTTTCTTGTCTGCATTGTTTCATTTAAGAAGTCTGATGTTAGCCTAATAAGATAAACTTTGTAAGTGACTTGATGTTTCTCTCTTGCCATTTTTAGAATCTTGCGTTTGTGACTTTTACTAATCTGGCTATGATGTGCCATAGAGAGAATCTTCTTATGTTGATTTTATTTGTGGTCCTTTGTATTTCTTAGGTATAAATGAATTCTTCTCTAGATTTGAGAAGTTTTCTGCAAGTATTTCATGGAATATATCTTCTATGCTCAAGCCTGATTCTTCACTTTCTGGAATACCTATTATTTAGATATCTAGGCATTAATAGTATCTAGTATCTCCAACATGTTGTTCTCATTTTAAAGAATTATCTTTAATTACTTTTGTTGGTTTTATCAAAGTCAAAGTTTTTGTCTTCTAGCTCAAACATTCTGTCTTCTGCATGGTCTAATCTGCTAGTAATACTTTCAAAGGTGGTCTTGATTTTCTGCATTACTGTCTTCATCTCAAGAAGTTCTGATTAATTCTTTTTTATGGTGTCTATTTCCTCCTTCAAATCCTTGAAAGATTTCCTCATTTCTATCATCATGAATATTATGAATTCTTATTCTGAAATTCCTGAGAATTTTTTTTTTTGTGCTGTCTATATTTGAAGAAGAGTTGCTCAGTTTCTTTGAGAGAGAGAGGTGTTTTCTTATATTTCTTGTGTGTCTGTGCTGGTTTCTACTCTCCAGCACTGGGTGTGTCCCACACTGGGCGCCGACGTGGGCCGGCGGCGCGGACCAGCCTAGGTCACCGTCCTTCCTTTCACTGGCCGGGCGGGCGAACGGGAGGTGGCACTGGGTCCTGCGCACATTTGCGCGCTCGGGGCTGGCATGTGGCCGCTGAGCC
>NW_006208495.1:966382-977543 GCF_000334495.1 Tupaia belangeri chinensis
CGGGCCTGAGTGTGGTCGCCGGGCCTGCGCGTGGCCCCCGGGCCTGCGCGTGGCCACCAGCCACAGGCGGCATGCTGAACACGAAAACAAGGATTAAGAACTTGCAACTATAAGCAACAGAAAGAAACTTTAGCTGTCTTAAACCAATTAAGAAATATATTGTATAGGAGGATTTTCTCTACCTATGGACAGTGAGAAGATGATGGTTACCAGCCCTGCATTATCACCTCAGGGAAAAACAAGAACTACTCTACCATCCTTAAGGAAGCCAGATACCCGAGGATAAGTCACGCTGCAGATCCCCACAACACCATTCTCGGTAATCACAAGATGGGTGCTGTGCCGCATCAACTGATAATCATCTCTGCTTACCAGAACCGCTTTCCTAAAACTGTATTCCATGGAGACTCACCTACAATTGCAGAACTGCACGAGACCCACCCTTGATCCAATCTTGAATGGAATCTATGTTCCCTATTGTTAAAAACTTTATGAGCTGAAAAAAAAAAGTCAAACAAAACTGACAAACCTTTAGATACATTGAGGAAAAAAAGAAATAAGACTTAAATTACTGAAACTGGACATGAAAATGGGGATATTACTACTGATTTTACAGAAATAAAAAGTGCTTTATGAAAATACTATAAACACTTGCATTGCAACTAATTGGATAACATGGATGAAATGGACAAATTTCTCAAAATAAAAATCCACCAAATGTGATTCATGAAGAAGCAGAAAATATTAATAGATCTCAAATTAGTAAAGAGTTTAAATCAATAATCAAAAGTATCCTAACAAAAAACTTGGATCAGATGATGACTGAACCAGTGAATGTTACTTAACATTTAAAGAAGCATTAAAACCAATCATTATGACATGCTTCCAAACTGAAGTAATGAAATATTTTCCATCTTATCCTATGAGCTCAGAATTATCCTGAACTTTATCAAAACCTCACACAGACACCACAAAAAAACTATAGACCATAGAAAACTACAGACTAAAATCCCTTATGAATATTGAAGGCAATACCCTTAATAAAAAGCTAGCAAACAAGTTTTGCCGGCACATTAAAGGATTTTATATGTTCACCAAGTGCACATATCAAAATCGATATTCCCTGAATGCAAGGATGATTCAACATAAGAAAATCAACTAATAGAATAGACTATGTTAATAAAAGGAGGGAAAATAAACACATGAGCACCTCAATTGGCACCAAAAAATGTTTGACAAAATACATACATTTTTATTATACAAACATTCAATAAACTAGAAACAGTAAGAAACATTTTTGACATGATAAAGGCCATATCTGAAAAGCCCATACCTGACATTACACTCAATAAAACACTTCCTCTAAGACCAGGAATGAGACAAGGATGACCACTTTTGCCATTTTTATTAAACAAGGTATTAGAAGTCCTAGTTGCAACAATTAGAAAAGTGAAAGAAATAAAGACATTGACTTTAGAAAGAAGTAAAATAATCTATATTTGTAATTTGTGGTAACCATATAAAAAACAAACTTTTATAGTTAATGAATGAATTCAACAAACTTACAGGATACAAAATCAACAGTCAAAACTCAGTTGTATGCTTATAATGAGCAATCCAAAAAGTAAGTTAAGAAAATAATTATAATAGCATCCAAAAGAATGAAATACTTAGGAAAAAATAAACCAAGGAGGTAAATTACTTGTTCACTGAAAAGTACAAAACATTGTTGAAAGAAATTCAAGGAGCCACAAACAAAAGTGAAAGATATCCTTAGTTTATGGATTGGAGAACAATTCTGTTAAGATGTCAGGGCCAGCTGCTATCATAGTGGCTAAGGTAGCTGGATTCCACATGGCTGACTGCATGGTTTGAGTCCCAGACTCAGCAGTTTGTAAAATGTGCCAGACACATGTGCATTCATGCCCAAAGATCTCAAAGGATTGAGAAATGGAGAAAATGTATTGTAGTGTGAGTATACTTCATGGTGGGTGCTTTCTCACTTTCTCTCTTTCTCTCTCTCTCCATCTCTGTCTCTCTATGGGGAAATTTTATACTCTCTAATTTACAAATTTACTGCAAATGTATAATAACCAAATACTCTGTTACCAGCGTGCATATAGATGAATGTGATAGAATAGAAAGTATAGAAATAAACTCTCATATATCTAATGAATTGAATTTTTTATGATTTCATATTTGTATTTAATTATTATACATCTTTGTGGGGTACAATATGTATTTTCAAAGCATGCATGAAATGTGCAACAATCAAATCAAAGATTACAATATTCATCATCTTCAACAAAGAGCAAAACAAGCAAATCAAAGATTACCATATTCATCATCTTCAACAAAGAGCAAAACACTGTAATGTGTAACCTTCAATTTTTGCTACAATATTTTCTTTTTTTTTTTTTTTTGAGATATATATATATATATACAAGATTGGCCAAGTCCCTTTTTCTTCCACCCTATCATGTTATCCCATTCCACTTCCTATTTGCCCATCTACATGCAATATTTTGACTGTTAAATGGCTTTATCCTGAGCACTTCCTATCCTTGCAGTATCTGGTATCTACAGTTGACTTTCTTTTTCTTTTTCTTTCTTTCTTTCTGTTTTTTTAAGATTTCTTTTTTGACTATTCAAGATCTCTTGAGATATAATAATAATTTTGGACATTTATACATCTGAAAAAAAGTCCTCACTGGGGTTTTCCATAGATTACATTGATTCTGTAGACTGGGTAATATTGATCTCTTTTTTTATTTTTTATTTTATTTTATTTTTCAAACTTGCCAGAGGGAGCATGTGCTCACCAAAGAGAGACAGAGAGATAGGACCTCCTCAGATAGAGAATAATCACACTGCTATCCCTTCTTCTCCAAATGTAGGAAAAGGGATTACAGTGTGATTGCATATTTTGGGCACATGTATACACACAGCTGGCCTGTTTTTCAAGCCCCACATAGCTGGCCACGTGGGAACCAGCTAATGTAACCACGAGACCACAGGATAAACCTTTCTTTTTCCTTTTCTTCTTCTTTTTTCCTTTTCCCCCCTTATCTTTCATTTTTTTCTTTCTTTCTTTCTTCCTTCCTTCCTTCCTTCCTTTCTTTCTTTCTTTCTTTTTTTCTTCCTTCTTTCTTCCTTTCTTCATTCTTTCTTCCCTTTTTTTCTTTTTAACGTATCATCAATGGATACTTTTGTATTACAATAGCAGAGTTGAGTAAGAGTTAAAAAGAATTGTGAAAAAATACTCTATGGACCAGAATTGAGTTATAATACATTCACTATCTTGTCCTCTAAGAAAACAGTTGCCAACATCTAATGAAGAGAATCTCAACATACTGATTTAAATCATCTGGAAGATGTATCATTCCAATCTTTTTTTTTTTTTCTTTTTTTGGAGTTTTTGCTATAGGGCATATGTGCTCAACAGAAAGACAGAGACAGAGAGATAGAAAGCAAGAAATCACCCCCCCCAGGAGAGATGGCCACACCGCAATCCCTCCTCCTCCATTCTCCTCTCGGGATCTTGGGCATGCACGCACATGTGCCTGGCGATAGTTTAAGCCACCGGGTCCAGGACTCAAACTGCAGTCAACTACATGAGAGTTCAGCGACATAGCCATTATGCTAACTGCTGGTCCCCATTCCAGTCTTTTTTGAATCAAATAAAAAGAATCTTGAATATATGTTCAGTGGAAATGAACAAAAATTGGAACAGTTTCAACAATCCGAAGTAAAAGTGAGAGGTTATAACATTTTTTTCTCAGTAATTACAGACACTCGGGGACAGCACCAAATGCTGGGAGTAGTCATCTGCTGGGAGCAAGCAGGGGCCACAGTGTGCACTCCCTCCCATCTCACTTTAACATGACTGGGTCAGATTTTGTTAGCAAAATCAAATTAGTCAGGTAGAGGTAGCCTTCTGCATCAGAGACATACTACACTTCACTTATTGGCTCATTCAGTATGATAATGAATCCAGGCAGCAATCATGGCATTCTGGACAGTACAGGCTCAATCAGCAGGATGATGCCCGTCAATCTCATCATACGGTGAGTTCTTATGATGAACATCAACGTGAAATCATCCAGAGTCCCACCAGCAATTGTAATTCGTTCCCACACGCTGCAGCCTCAAAGAGCAATGTCATTCATCTACCAGTCCAGTTTTCATCATAGCAGACAAAACAGATAGACAGACTATAGACAACAGTCTAAGAGTCAGTAAAAGTATTTTAAAGTTAATCAAGGTGACTATTGGCATGGGCAACTATAGTAAAATAGAGCTCTGTCCACTGAGGAGAGCAAGCACACACATTTTTGGTTAAGTATAGTTGATGCTGAAGATGAACAGCTGCAGCATACCATGGAACACCAAATATTTCTGCTTAGCTGAGCCATCTTAGGCATTTATGGAAGCCTAAAGCCTAGAACTCCATTAAGAAAGCAGTTTTGGTTAAGACAGGAGCAGGTGGGACCAGCAGTTAGTGTAATGGCTATGTCGCTAGGCTCCCATGTAGTCAACCGCGGTTCGAGTCCTGGATCTGGTGGCTTAAACTCACACCGGGCACGTGTGTGTGTGCGTGCCCAAGATCCCGAGAAGAGAATGAAGGAGAAGGGATTGTGGTGTAGGCATACCCCTGGGGGGCTGATTTCTCACTTTCTATCTCTCTGTCTTTCTGGCGACCGCATGCGCCCTATAGCAAAAGCCTCTCAAAATAAAGACAGGAGCAGGGATGAAATTTACCCCAAAGAGATGGTTGCTTTCAGATATTCAAATGTCACAGTCTTCTTCCATTATTTATTTCTTTGCTCAAAGGCATCTTATAGGAGCATTCCTTGACACTGATTTTATATATATATACTTATATTTATGTATTTATATTATATACACACACACAGGAAATACTCTTGTGTTGCTTCTTTTTTTATTTACATCATTTATCATTATCTGATCTTACAATGATGTGTCTCTTCATTTATCTATGATCTATCTCCCCACAATTTAAGCTTCTTGTTGGCAGGAACTCGTTTTGACTGTTGTAATCTCTGCACTTAGAACAGTGGCCTACCCATGTTTGGTGCTAAATAAATATTTGTGATATAAATAAATGACCTATTGAGTACTATTATAAAATTAACAATAACATTGGTGCCAAAGAGAACTACTATAAATGATCACTAGCTAATAATATTAGAATAGAAGCAGACATTATTTGCTAATTGTGGATTAAATTTCCACCAGAGACCGTGGGAACAAATATTTCTGGCATTTATAATAGGGCCAATGAGCTTGAAATCGACTGAAAATATACTTTGGCAGTTAGTACCATATTTCCATTTGGGGCCAACAACTTAGTTTCAGCAAAGCCAGATCCTACACCCTATTAAATTAATTTGCACATTTAAATTACATTAGCTCTACAGTTTTCTCTTCATTTGCTTTACAGTTGTTTTCAGTCTATAATAGCTTAAACATTATGACTGTAAGGAATTGAAAATGCACTAAGTCTTATGTGGAAAATATTTAAATGACACTACAAGACCAACAATTTAAGTCAACACCAGACACACAAGATGATTTTTCTGTATCTTTGGACCATACTTATCCAGTGAGCTCTCTTTCAGGTGTCAAAGTCATAGTAAAATATCTTTAAGCTTGTGACAACTCAGGGCATATTGTACTCACAAGCGCTTCATGAGAAATTCCTTAGAGGACAAATTTCTTCTCACCAAAGGATGACTATAGAAAACATAGCAAAAAGGGAGATGATGATCATTAACTATATGAAATTGTGGATATAAGACTAAAACGTGGGAGCAAGGTTGTAAGAAGCCTGTATATTTAGATGTCGTAAGAAAACGCATATTTAGATGTTAAGTGTTCTGACAGTGGGTGCAAGGTTGTAACTGTATATTTAGATGTCATTAGAAGATGTATGATTTAGATGGTAAATGTCCTAACAATACAAAAGAAACAAACAAACAAAACTAATGCAGTTTTTAAAAGAAGGAACAGAAAAAGTGGAATCCACATTAAGCTCATTGTCATATAGTAAAAAATGGGAACCAAGGGACCAGCAGATGGCGTAATGGTTATGTCTCTGGATTCTCACATAGTTGACTGCGGTTCTAGTCTTGACCCTGGTGACTTAAAAACTTGGGAACCAGCAGTTAGCGTAATGGCTATGTCATTGGACTCCCACGTAGTCCACCACGGTTCGCGTCCCAGACCCGATGGCTTAGAACTCATGCCGGGCACGTGTGCGTGCATGCCCAAGATCCCGAGAGGAGAATGGAGGAGAAGGGATTGTGGTGTGACCATCCCCCTGGGGGTGATTTCTCACTTTCTGTCTCTATGTCTCTGTCTGTCTGGCGAGTGCACTTGCCCTATGGCGAAAACCTCTCCAAAAAAACAAACAACAAACAAACAAACACAAACTCATGCCAGGCATGTGTGTATCATGCCCAAGATCTGGAGAGGAGGATGGAGGAGAAGGGATGGCAGCGTGGCCATCCCACTCAGGGGGTGATTTCTTGCTTACTGTCTCCCCACGTCTCTGGCGAGCACACACAACCTATAGCAAAAATCTAAAATTAAAAAATAAAAAGGGAGTGTAAAAAAATATCATTGATGTTGACAAACCAAAGAGAAGAAGCCTGAGTAAGGAAAGAGAGGAGTAAGGACCTGATAAAAGTATTAACATAAAAGTAAATATTCAAACAAAATTACAAATGTATTAAATATCAGACAAAATACAAAAATAAAATTTATACAAAACAATAAAAATCCTGTGGAGAAGCAGTACATATAAAATAATTTGACTGACAGCAAATGTATGGATTGTATAAATAAATGTAAATATACTTAGCACACACTAAAAGACAAAATATTTTCAGATTGTCCTACCAAGAAACTCCATAATGATTACGTGAGCAATGCATGAAGCAAAGTGTGGCACAAAGAACAAGATAAGAGAACGGGCAAAGGTACACAAAGCAAAGGCAAACAGTAAGAATGCAACGGTTATGTTCCAGGATCCTGTAAGGTAGGACTCAGAACTAAAGCATTAAAGATGACAAAGAAGGATGCTTTCTAATAATAAAGTTCACAAGTTACAATGAAGATAAAATAGGCATAACTCTCCTCCAAATAAAATAACAATGATCTTCCAAAGTAGAAAATACAAAAGACATAAGGAGAAATATGCAGAAATGAACTAATGTTAGAAGACTACACCACTCAGTCTAAGACAGGTTATAGGAAACATAACAAGTAAGGTTTTAGACAGCCTCAATAGCATAGGATATCTGATAGATGATATTGATATATACATTTCAAAAATCGAGAATGTACCATCTTTTGAAACAGCTGTGAAACATGCACACACACCAAAATTGCCTTGTGATGAGTGATAAAGGAAACCTCAATAATTTCATAAAGCAGAAATAGTACACAAGATAGTATTTTGATCATAGCACAATAAAACCAGAAATTAATATCACACCTCATAAAAAGACTTCAAGTTAGAAACTTTCAAAATCTACAATAAAAACATTCAGACCAAAAATAAAATGGACAGCAAAATGCAGAATTAGAAAATCATGTAAAAACTGTATTTAAAAATAGCAGATTCAGTTGAAGAGTGATAAGAAAGGACTGGTCCCATGGCCTAGTGGTTACAGAGGCCAGAGCCCACAAGGTCAACTACAATGTGAATACTGGCCCTGGCAGCTTGAAAAACCCCTCAGTGTGTGCGCATGTGTGCCCCAAATACCAACATGACAGAGAAATGGAGAAGGAATTGTGGCATGACTATGATCCATTGGGAGGGCTTTCTCCCCTTTTCTATCTCTCTCTCTCTCTCTCTCTCTGTTTCTGGCTAGAGCACATGCTCAGTCATTTAAAAAAAAAAAAAGAAAGAAACAAAGAAATGAAGAAGAGTTTTCAGAAGAAAATTAATAGACTTAAAAGCTTGTGTCATAAATATTAAAAAAATAAATTCTCAACTCAAAACAAATGTACAAACAAATTGAAGTGCACACACACAAAAAAACAGAATAGAAATGATAAGAAAAAAAGAGAAAATTATAAAATGAAAAACAAAAACATCTTAAAACATCTTAAAAACTCTATTATTTAGGACTTTAGCTTACTTACACTTCCTTCTAAAAAAAGAAAATAACAAAACAGAAAATTTATATACACACACAAAAAAAGAGAAGGATCACTTTGTGTAACTCTATACACATAAGTTTGAATACCTAGGTAACAGATAATTTTGTAAGAAAAACAATTTGGCACTAATAAAGATTAAAAGCATTAAGTTTTCTGTTTCCATAGAAGAGTTAATATAATTGAAGAATTATAGAAACGAGGAGTAATTATAATTGAGGATTATAGAAACAAGAAATAATAGATCCAGGTGATTTCAGGATTTATAAGAGATCTGTACTAAACCTTTGAAGGTCAATTAATCGCTAAATTACTTAAAAATTTTTCAGAGCAAAGAAAACCTTTCAAATTATTTTCATAAAGCAAATACAACTTCAGTACCTAAACCTGAAAAAGATTAGATGCATACACACATAGAGACACACACACACACACAGACACACACACAACTATAAACCAATTAAATGTACGAATATCAGTAAAATTTAAATAAAAAATAGTGAGCAAGAGCCAGCAGGTAGTGTCCTAATGGGTGACTCTGTGATTCCAGTCCCGGAGCTGGTGGCTTGAAAAACATGGGACCAGCAGTTGGTGTAATGGCTATGTCGCTGGACTCCCATGTAGTTGACCGCGGTTCAAGTCCCAGACCTGGTGGCTTAAATTCATGCCAGGTGCGTGTGCGTGTGTGCCCCAGATCCCGAGAGGAGAATGGAGGAGAAGGGACTGTGGCATGCCCATCCCCCCTGGGGGGTGATTTCTCACTTTATGTCTCTCTGTCTCTCTCTGTCTGGCGAGCACATGCGCCCTATAGCAAAAAACCTTTCAAAAAAAAACAGAGAGAGAGAAGGAAAAAGAAAAACACTCCAAGCATATGTGCATGAGTGCCCCAAATCCCAAAATGAGAGGGGGCAGAAGAGATTGCAGAGTGACCATGTCCCCTGTGGGGGTGATTTCTCACTTTATTTTTCTAGCAAAAATAATAGAACACAAGATTGTGTGATTTATTTTAACAATGAAAAGATAGTTCACTACTAAAAAAAATCATTAATTTAATGAACTGTAATTAGTCAAATTATAGAGAATTTTTATTGTTTTTTCCAATCTATTTATGTAATTAGTTAGACTTATTTTTGTTGACAGAATTGATTGCAATTCTTGAATTTTAAAACATTCAAAAAAACATAAGTAGAATTGGAATTTATGGATACATCTTTAACATGATTAAATATATTTAGTATGAATCATTATATATTTAATTTATTCATTATATGATTAGGACAAATAAGCATTCCATATAATTACATGCTTACTTGTACGTAATTACATAAATACATATGTATTTCACAGCACAAAAGCCACATCTGACCTATTTGGAAAACACAAGATGCATTTCCCCTAAAGTTAAGAAATAAATGCAGAATGTTCACTACTTCTATGACTCATTAACATTTTATTGGCAGTGTTAGCCAGTGCAGTAAGACAAAGGAAAAAAGTGTTAGTGCTCTGTTCACATTTCTAAATTCCTGCTAAGTTACTGAATGGCACCTGACTTCAGTCAGCCAGTATCTGTTTGTAGGTATGTATGGATGTATTTCTGAAAGCATTTTCTTAACTGGTGGAAGGCCACTTTGCCTTAGCACATGGAAGAAGAGGCGTAATAGAGAATGAATTGCCTGTAAGTTGCTTTCAATCAGGACCAGGGCAAAATAAAAATGGGGGAACACCTTGTTAAAATTATCATGAATAATGGTGCAGAGCACTGCATCCCTTACAGAACACTACTGAGTGTAGGGTCCTCTGCAATCACTTAAGTTATATATCCATACAACAGCTCACTCTCAACCAATGAGCTAAAAGTGTTTATTTATAAATACCTAACTAGCTCATATGCTTAGTTTGCATAACTCCAAAGCAAGTGTTTTACATTGTAAAAAAGTTTTCCAGACTTTTCCCCCGGGATTACACTCTTGTGTCCTTCAGTGCTAGCTGTCTGATAATGCTGGCTGCCAACTTTTTGTTAGTTGCCTTTCCTCCCTTGTTTTGAGTCTTCATTCTAACAGTTTATCTCTTTATCACCCAGATAAATTATAGGCATTTTTAAAATTAATTATGCTATTTACATTTAATCACATCTTTACAGTGTAGAACATTTCTTTTTCTAGCACAAACACTATGCACGTCAGTCAAGCCAAAGATACTACTCTATAACTTATCAGCAAATAGCTTCCATTTTGTTGTCAATTGAGCAGACTTTTACTTGTTTTTTCCTTCCCCTTTTCCCTCTCTCCCTTCTTGTGTTACAGTTTGTTTGGGGGAGAACCCAAAGAAAGTGGTTTCTAGAAAAAGTCCTAGAAATTAGGTCCTCAGGATTTTTTTTTTTTTTTTCCAATGACACTCATTGGACAATTTGACTACAAAGAACCTAAAAGGAAACTTCAAAAATTTTAAAGAAAAATGAAATTAAAGTATCAGTTTTTTTTCATGCAAAAAAAAAATGCAAAATCCATGTGTAGGTTTTTCATAATACACATTTTTCTGTGATCTTTTGAAGGTCTCTCACATCTTTTATGATAAGGTGGGCGATAATTTGTGAATGGGGCCTGGTTACAGGTACAGATTCACTGGTTTATGTAGTATCTCTAATATTAACAAATAGGGAAGGGCCAGTAATTATATGGAATATGAAGTTGGTCATTGTTCACTGTTATAGATGTGCCGAGGGAAATAAATGACTCGTTCAAGGAAATCAAATATTTATATAGGGCAAAGTGTGAAATGTCAGAAATCTTCTTTGAAAGCCACTCTTTCTTTTACTTTTAAGGAAATAACTGTTGAAAATCAGGTGATGACTTAATTATAAGAGTAGTAGTACAATTATCTTTTTTTTTTTTTTTTGGAGAGGGTTTTTATTTAGGGCACGTGCGCTCGCCAGACAGAGAGAGACAGAGAGACAGAAAGTGAGAAATCACCC
>NW_006208495.1:977648-978073 GCF_000334495.1 Tupaia belangeri chinensis
GGGTCTGGGACGCAAACTGTGGTCAACTACATGGGAGTCCAGCAACATAGCCATTATGCCAACTGCTGGTCCCAAGAGTAGTAGAATTATTAATGAGACTTAATTAAAAATCTAATGATTACACGATGCTAAGGCTTCAGTCTTCATGAGAAAGAATCAGGGACTCAGCCACAGTAGCACAGGTGGTGGTGCCAATATACAGTACTGGAACCACGTGGAAAGCTCAGGTTCAGGCCCTGGGTGTACCTGAACATGCCTGGTATATCCATGTGTACAATGATCCTGGCTGGCTGGAAGACTGGGGAGAAGATTGCGGCATAGTGGAACCCTACTGAGAGTCTCTCTCTCTCTATGCTCTCTCTCCATAAATAAATAAAAATAAAAACAAAAAATAAATAAAAGAGGGACCAGCAGTTAGCATAATG
>NW_006208495.1:978327-982989 GCF_000334495.1 Tupaia belangeri chinensis
AAGTGGATATGATGCTTGTTTTCCTAAAGTTCTGCTTCTACTTTTTCTCAGTTTCTAGCCCAGTAAACTACCGCCACATCCCAGGTGGGAAAGTACTCTCCCTGATTCAGAAAGAAGACATAGAGTTAAATGATGAAGCTAATGTGTACCAGAAGAAATTCGTAGGACATGTATAGCAATGGTGCTAGCGTCAGACGTTGGAATGGTGGAATACAAGGCTGAATATGAGAGTTTTTTGATGTGGGAAAAGTCACTGTGAATTGAGATGAAATATTCTGGCAAGGACACTAGCTATTCCTAATATGCTGCTTGGATGTCTCCTTAAAATCAAAACTGAAACATGTAATTGCACACAGTAATTGAGATCTATATTGTTAGAATTTAGAGGAAAAGAATCAAAAAGTAGTGACTATGTTAAGATAGATATATTATGTATGACCAAATAAACCAACAGGTAAACATCTTCTCCTCACTAAGATAAGATGGCAAGTACTACTAAAAGGAGCACCTGTGTTGATGAGAAGTTCAATGTGTTCACAAGTGCAGTGTGGCCTCCCTGGTAGATCAGGATTAAACATAAAGAAGATTGCTATGTAAACTTCCTCCTGGGGCCAGCCTGTTGTTAAGGTAGCTGGATTCCACATGGCTGAAAACACGGTTTGAGACCCAGACCGGGCTGCTTGAAAAACACACTGGGCACATGTGTGTACATGCCCAAAATCCTAAAAAGAGGAAGAAATGGAGAATAAGGTGTTATGACGTGATAATGCCCCATGGGAAGTGTTTTCTCTCTTTCTCTCTCTTTCTCTCTCTCCAGGGAGTATGCATGCTCTCTGGAAAATAAAAACAAACAAACAAAAAAAAACTCACTCCGTAGTGTCAGTAAAAACGAAAAGACTCCAGAATGGCAAAGACCAGGTGGCAGCATGCCACTGTCAAAGGTGAGGTGAATGTAACTCAAATAAAAGGCCTCAAACCTGAATTGCAATCAGAGAAATCTAACAAGTAGTGATAACAAAGAAACCGTATTGTTCAAGAGGTGAAACAGATGGGAGACCAATGACCAATTATGTGATATATATAAACTTCTCCCTTCCCTACCACTGAAAAAATTAAAATAAAAAAAAAAATCAAGGGTAAATGAGCTAAAGGTCATTGTCAGTTGACATAGTAGAGAATTGTAATCTCTCACTTGTTTCCAGATATGAGACAGTTATATGCTCTACACCCTATTGATCAAAGGGTCAGCTACTTTCCTTTAAGAAAAAGATACTGCAGTGCCACTACATTTACCATTTACTTGAGTAAATATACATTAGAGAGTAGGGAATATCTAAATTTTCAAAAACATTTGAGTACTGCATCTGAGCTAATACTGATACAGGGGATATAAAACATCTTCATAGCGTCATGGTAAAATAAGGATATTATGGAAACCAGGTGGTGAATGAAGTCCTGATCCATGTATGCTTCATAGTAGGTTTAAAAGATCAAGGGCCAAGTTTATGGCACTTTTCTTAGTTTCTAAGTGCTCAATGGAATGAGTCTACTTTTGTATTCGTTTTGTCATTGATTCCTGAGTCATAAGAGACATACTGAGAGGAAAGGCCAGCCAGAAAGCTTTTATAACTATAGCGTCACCCCCAGGCCAAATATTTGGTTGTCAGCAAAGTCATGCCATATTTTCCTATGCAAAAATGCATCATGACTTTCCCAACAACCTAATAGGAAATCAAAGACAATATTATATCCTAAGTGGAATGGCAGAAATTAAGACCAATCTCAAAGACTTCAATAATTCAGGGATAGCAATCCTTATCATATCTCCATTAATTCATAACTCTGGCCCCTAGAAATACATAATTGATAATGGCATATGGAAATAGACTACTATATATTCAATGACATGATGGTCCCAACTGCAACTGATGTGCCAACACTATGAGAGATCAAAACAGCCTTTGACACTGGATGATGAGCTCATGATCTGTCGAATTTGTTCTTTCCCATCTTTATTAGGAAGGGAGATTAGAAGCAATTTATATTCACTTAATCCAGACAGTAGTAGTATTTTATACTCATGCCCCAGGGCTATATTAACTCTTCTAATCTCTGTCACAATATAGTAAGGGAAGGTTTGGATCGTCTGGATATTTATGGCACATCACACTGGTCTATAATATTGATGAAATCATATTAAGCAGACCTGAAGAGCAGGAAGTGTCAGACTCTCCATATAGCCTAGCAAAGCACATGCACATTATGGGAAAGGAGAAGAACATAAATCTTACGAAATTATGGGAGTCTGCCACATTGTTGAACTAGTTAGGGTACCATGATCTGGGACATTTCAAAACATTTCCAGCAAGGTAAAGAATAAGTTACAGTGGAACCAGCAGTTGGCATAATGGCTATGTCGTTGGACTCCCATGTAGTTGACAGCACTTCGAGTCCTAGACCCAGTGGCTTAAACTCATGCCGGGTGCATGTGCGTGCGTGCCCAAGATCCCAAGAGGAGAATGGAGGAGAAGGGATTGCTGCGTGGCCTTCCCCCCTGGGGAGTGATTTCTCACTTTCTGTCTCTCTCTGTCTTTCTGGCGAGTGCATGCACCCTATAGCAAAAACCTCTCCAAAAAAGAAAAAAAAAAATGCAGAGGCAAGTGTTTCTCATCACATTTCCATTCAGATCACTGGTTTGATTTCTTTAGGATCCTGGCGGGTTATAACAGAAGCTGGAAAAACTTTAATGAAGTGAATGCCAATAGCAGCCATTGTGGCAGATACTGTGTATTTACTAGAACAAATTATACAGATCATGATACTTGGTATAAGATATTGATTTAGAAAATGGATCTTTTTCAATCCCCATCCATCAAAAAGACAAAAATTTTTAAAAAGTTTGTATCTTTATGGGAAGAGAAAAAGTAAGCTCATAGTACCTTTCCTAGGGGCTATTCTCTCTTGCTTTCTGTTACAAGATGAACAGAACCCTTGATCGTTGGTATAGTATGGAAAACAAGATGCTCCAATATTATGACATTATGATACTAGTTGAGCCTAGTGACCAGGAAATAGGAAATACTTGGGATATTCTAACAAGGCTCATGAACACAAAATAGTGCAAAACTCTACTGAGATCTAAGAGACTACTGTATTGAGGAAATGCATGCTGAGACATCTCTAAAGGTAAAGGCAGTTATTGCACCTTGTGCATGCTCCTTTCAGTCTTTAAATTGGACGTAGCGTATATTGTACTTGGTAATACTACTCTAACACATTTTATGGATGACTTAGAAGTTGATCTATTTGAGGCGATGCCCAAGAGAGAAGCTTCTGAATTAGGTCAAGACTGAGGCAAAGTGCTCTTGTGCTTTGACCTTATGACTCCACAAATTCAGCAGTGCTAAAAACATGAATAGCAAGTAAGAATCCAGCGCGCATCTCTGATGTATAGGAGAACCACAGCATAGGTCATAAGGATTCTGGAGAAATCTCATGCTATTTGTAACAGATACCTATTCGCCATTCAAAAAGCAACTCCTATGCTACTAAGCTGTAGCAGAGAATGAATGTCTAAGAGTGAAGTATCGCCAACCCCAAGAATCGTAAGTTCTAATAAATCCCTATAATGGTTCAGATAAAATCAGATAAATCAAGTAAGTTACATGAATAAGAAGGCATTATCAGGAACCAGCAGTTGGCATAATGGCTATGTCACTGGACTCCCATGTAGTTGACCGCAGTTCGAGTCCTGGACCAGTGGCTTAAACTCATGCTGGGCGTGTGTGTGGGTGTGCGTGCATGCCCAAGATCCCGAGAGGAGAATGGAGGAGAAGGGATTGCAGCGTGCTCACCCCCCCTGGGGTGTGATTTCTTGCTTTCTGTCTCTCTGTCTCTCCGGCGAGCACACGTGCCCTATAGCAAAAACATCTCAAAAAAAAAAAAAAAAAAAGAGGGCATTATCTACCTCACTTGCATCAACACCTGTCCTTTACTTCATACATATGGTCTCACATGCATTCCTTATCATCACATGATAGAGAAGAAAAAAATTAAAAAGAAAAGGAAACCCAGGTTTGGTTCCCAGATGGTCAGTTTGGTATGTCGGATCCAGCTAAAAATGAACTACTGTAGCTGTATCCTCTCACTTAGGTGAGGCCGTATTAGAGATGGGTGAGAGAAAATCATCTTGGTGGTATGGTGTAAGAATATATAGAGAGTAGGGCTAGACAGTGGTGTGGTGGTTAAGGTGGCTTGATCCCACGTGGCTGACTGTGAGGTTCGAGTCCTAGAATTGGCAGTTTGAAAAACACACCAGGTGTGTGTGTGTACATGCCCAAAATCCCTAAAGGGAAAATGGAGAAGAAGGAATTGCAGTGTGACCAACGCCCATGAGGTGCTTTCTAACTCTCTCTCTCTCTCTCTTTCTCTGTCTCTCTCCAACAAGCACATGCACCCTCTGGTAAATTAAAAAAATAACTAATTAAAGAATATATACAGAGTCCTGAGCACTTTCAAATGGCTTACCTCTTTGCTCAGAATTCCAGAAAGAGTGAGATTAAGAAATGGGGGACAAAGAGTTCTGAAAAAAGAAGATATATAAAACACCAGAGAAGAAGGTGCAAATGTGCAGATGATGATATGTCATTGCCAGGGAAAGTG
>NW_006208495.1:983020-989768 GCF_000334495.1 Tupaia belangeri chinensis
AATTCAAAAAGGCACTGAACAACCAAGTGGATAGGATGTCTTGTCAGGTGGAGGTCTATCAGCCTTTGTATGCCTAAGCTAGTGCTTGCACAGTAAAAATATACATTGTCATAGTGATGGTCGCTATTCATGGACCCAGTAACACAAGGTCCCTCCATAGGTTAATTACTTCTTGCTACTGTTGAATGTTCAACTTGTCAGCAACAGAGACTGAGACTGAACCTTTGATAGAGTACTAACATTCAAGGTGATTAATCAGCCACTTGATGAGAAGTTAATTACATAGGATATCTCCACTCTGGGGAGGCATTGATCCAACCTTACCAGGGTCCATTATTACTAGAATACCCATACTGAGTATGTATTTTGCTTTTCCACCCTGAAATGCCCCCACTCAACACCATGAATTCAGACTCTATGTAATGGTCCTCAACAGTTCTGGGAATTCCCTTTTCCTTCATTTTCAGTTACTTGGTAAATGACCTTGGTAAATGTGGTTTTGGGAATATTAGTCATACATACTTTCAGTGACATTGCAGTATCCTTCTTCAAAAGAACCCTAGGGCTGGCAACTATCTCCAATCTAGACACTGGGCAAGGGGAAGACAATTTTGTATTACCTCTTAGTTCTTGATTTTGGTCATATGCATTAAGCTATGCTATTGTTGGCTCTCCATTCATCAGTCCTAGGAATACCATTTTCTGTTAGCCAGAGCCCATAATCCCCGTATGTCAATATGTCCTGGTTGTTATTTCAGTCCTGCTGCCTATTACAGTAAATACGTCATTTTCTCTCTGATCATTAACTGATGCCAGCTGGCCTCTGCTTTTCCATAATCCTATCATCCCCATTGTTACTGGTGATGATAAAAGAATATGACACAATCTCCCCACCAGCCCTGGTTTTAGAGCATTATAATCCCCTCAATGAGGTTTACAATGGGCTCTTGGATTATATCAGTGCTGGCCTCTCCGTTCTACATTAGCATATTCATTATTGCTTTAGTAAAGGGAGTGTCCTCTGGGCTATCTTAGTAAATATTGTCATCTGTAGATAACTATGATATTGATTTTTGAATAATTATGACACACCCACGATTTTGAGTCTTCCAACTTTCTCAATACTGTGCTGTTGTATCTTGCATTATTACCTCCCTCTTTTCTACGTTTGTTAAAGCAACTTAACTAATATTTTAATACAGAAATATATATCACAAAGGATTGTATTAAAGCTGGAATTTTGTATTAACTCTAGAATTTTAGAAATGTGGTGAATTGAGCTTGACATTTTTTATTGTTTTTTAAGCTTTTTGCCATGAGGTGCATGTGCTCACTGGTGAGAGGCAGTGAGAGGGAAAAAAAAAGAGAAGTTCCTCCCCAGGGGGAATGCCCAAGCTGCAATCCATTCTCTTCCATTCTCCTGGGAATTTTGGCCACACACACATATGAACCTAGTGTGAGTTCCAAGCTGCCAGATCTTGAACTGAAACCACGGTCAGCCATTTGGCAGTCCAGTGTCTTAAACACTACACCACCTTATGGCCTGAGCTTGACATTTGCACTAGATGGGAATTTTTTCTTCTTGGACAAAGGTGTGAAATATAAAATAAGGGATTCCTTAATTAGGACTTTGATGTAAACTACTAAAAAGGCTTTGATTTTTTTTCCCTGGAATTGTGAATTTGCCCTTTGAGATAAGGGAAAAAGAAAACTAAATACTGTAGTTGGGTGATAATTTGCATGGTGCCTTAATTATACCTTCTTAAAATTATTTTACTTAACTTTATTTTATTTATTTTAATTTGACCAGAGAGGGACAGAGTTAGAGAGAGGAAAAGTGAGAAAACGAGCCGCCAGTTCCGGGACTCAAACCATGGTCAGCCATGTAGGAGTCCAACACCCTTAACTACCATGCTACTCACCAGCCCTTAATGATACATTTTAAATATTCATTAAATACTAATTTATTACTTAGGAAAATTGTAATGTAGTTTATAGGGAAAATGATTAGATAGGGTTTATAGATCTATACAAAAATACACTTTATGCATTCTGCAGGATGACATCAGGAAAATTGTTTTGATCTCTGACTATAGCCCTGTGTTGTACACTCATACACCTGTGCCTAGGTTTCTTACACATGTACTAAATGAAGGCTACATTTCGGGACTAATACATTTCTATTTTAATTATTAATCAAAAATGACATGAATGGGAAATACAAATTTCTGAACATTATAGGAATTAAAATTTTTAAGGTGTTATGATCTTACCACAATCAAAATTAACAACCTCTTTTTATGATAACTGATCTTTTTTACTTTCAGGTGTTATTAGGATAATAATCCTGTACCTGGTATGTTATAAAGGTACGATCATTCAGCATCCTTAATGAGCATCAAGAGGGTCCTTGTTTTGAGATTTATGACTTTATTTTTTACATATAAATTTTCTGGATTTTTAAAAGGGTTCTTAGAATTCTCGTTCTTCCCTTATCCTAAAATTTTAAGACACTCTCAATGGGAAGATGACTTACTAGCTACTTAGCACTGAATATACAGTCATGTGCCACATAAGTGTTTCAGTCAGCAACAGGAGGTGTATATAATGGTGGTTTCATAAGGACCAGATAGGTTATACCACATAGCCTAGTTGTATGTCATCCAGGGTTGTGTAAGTGCCCTTTATGACTTTCATACAATGACAAAATCACCTAATGTCATCTTTTTCTGATCAAATCCCCATCATTAAGCAATGCATGACTGTACTTTATTCTTCCAAGGCACTTAATCTAGCAATTATTTTTGATGACACTAAATCTCAGTTTTAAAAAAAGCTTCTCTTTTAACCAAGCTGTCTTCCATAATTTTGGATTCGCCTTTTTATAAATTGTGCTACTGAGTTTGTCATAGTTGTTATTAAAGTTAAATTTAAAAAAATATTTAGTTTTGTTTCTATAATCAGAAGAAATTATATTTTATAATCCCTGTTTAATTTTTTTCCCCTTTTCCCCTTTTCCACTGTTTATATGGAATAATTTCTATTAATCTACCTTCAAATTTCACTGTTTTTTTTACTCTATCATTATTATTCTGTTGAATCCATCTAGCAAATTGTTTATTAAAGTCACTGTATTTTGCAATTTTATGTTTTTCATTTGTTTTTTCATATATCTTCCATTTTTTTTGCTGATAGTTTCTGTTTTAACCTTTGTTTCAAGAATGATTATGATTGCCCATCAAGAATTTGAGCATTTTTATAAAAAATTCTTTAATTTTTTTTTTCTGATTATGATAATGTTCATCATCTCTTCACTGGTGTCTTCTGTATCAGTTTATATTTTCATCATTCTTGGCATGCTGAATAAATTTGAATGGTAACTTGGAGATTTTTAGTACAATACTTTTTAGACTCTGGGTCTTGTTTTTATATCCTATAGGAAATGCTGAGATGTTGTTTTAACAGGTAATTCCCATAGACTGTGAGTTCTGGTTCACCTTCTCTGGACTGTGGTTCAAATGATAGTTCTGCTTTCTCAGCAAAAAAGTATAGGGTTGTTTTATTTTGTTTTGTTTTTGTTTGTTTGTTTGTTTGTTTGTTAGATCTTCCTCATATGTGTGCCACACAGTGGTTAGGCTTGACCTGGATCTTTCAAAAACTTGAGTCCACTAACTCAGATCTGATCCGTGCATAAGCACTAGCTTTAAGCAAATCCAGGATTTTATTCACAGCTTTATGGGCCTTCTTTCCTAAGTTCCTTCTCCAGTACATTCAGGTTCCTTTGTGATCCTTCAACCAGAAACCATTTACTTAGGATTATACTACATTCAGATCAGAGAAATAGCAAAAATAATGCAATGGCGCTTGGCCTGTCTTACAGCCACCAAGCTGAGAGGAAGTTTCTCTCCCTCAGAGTTTTCTTAGTGTTTTCAATTCTTTGCACTCCCTTAACCATCTACGGTCATGTCACATGTGACTAGAACTTAAGAGAATAAAGCAAGAGAGAGTACAAGGTGCAAGGTGTATCCCTTTCTTTCTCTGAGATCCAAGAATTCCTTCTCTCACACTTCTGTGAGAGGGCTTCTCTGTGTTCATGTTTGGGTTTCAAGTTGAATTTAGTTCAGGAAAAGGGAAATCATCTGAGAAAAATGGTAAACTCATTACCACTTCATTTTGGTATCCTCCCTTCCGATATTAACATTTTGGAGTTCTTAGGTAGATGTGTTTGGCATTCTGTCCTGGTTTTATAGTTACAGTCAGTGAGATAAAAAGGTTGGCATATGGTTGCTTCATTCTACCCTAATGAAAGAATCTTCTTCTTTTGCTTAGAGAGATTTTTGCTATAGGGTTCATGAGTTTGCAGGAGAGAAAGAGAGAGAGAGAAAGTGAAAAATGATACCCAGGGGAGATGGCCATGCTGCAATGCCTTCTCTAGTCTCCTGTCAGAATTTTGGGCATGCATGTACGCCCGGCATGAATTTTAAGCCACCGGGTCCAGGACGCGAACCGCGGTCGACTACGTGGGAGTCCAGTGACATAGCCATTACGCTAACTGCTGGTTCCCGGTTCCCGCTTATTTTGACTTTGTTTTTTGTTTTATTGATTTCTGCTTTTATCTTCACTATCATTTCCCTTTTATTTTCCTTAAATCCCATTTATTGTCCTTAATCAAGGTGAACTTCATGTGTAAGAAGATTAATTCAATATTGTTTTTTTCTTCCCTATTTAGGTATATTATAGTTTGAATTTCTGCCTAAATGCCTTTTTAGCAATATTCATAAGTGTTTTCTTTTTTTTTTTTTTTGGAGAGGTTTTTGCTATAGGGCGTGTGCACTCGCCAGACAGACAGAGACATAGAGATAGAAAGCGAGAAATCACCCCCCAGGGGATGGCCGCACTGCAATCCCTTCTCTTCCATTCTCCTCTCAGGATCTTGGGCACGCACGCACACGCGCCCGGCGTGAGTTTTAAGCCACCAGGTCCGGGACACGAACCGCGGTCGACTATGTGGGAGTCCAGCGACATAGCCATTACGCCAACTGCTGGTTCCCAATATTCATAAGTTTTTTATACTTTATATTTTTACTATATTTTACCTCTAAATATTTCCTAATTTAATCATGATTTCTTTATTGACAAAGGGCTTTTACAAAGGGAGTTTTATATTCAGAAATATATTTATTTTTACACTGGATAGTTGTTAAGAATATAAACCTGGTTAATTTATAATGGAGATTGAGTTTTATTATTTACAAAACTCATGATTTTTGGTGACTGAAAAGTCCAGAGGCCTAGGCCTGTCATAAGGCCAAGAGAATCACAAAGAAAGAATGTTGGGCACATGCAGAGAGAGACCCTTCTCTTTCTCTCTCTCTCTCTCTCTCTTTCATAGCAGCCAGCTCTCATAAGAACAAATCTCTTCTCATGTGATCTATAACTCACTGGCTCTTAGTAGACATCATTCATCTATTCAAGAGAGTGTGCCTCCATGATGCCATCATCATAACCCAATCACTGTCCACCAGATTTCACCATCTCCCAACATCAGATTCCAAAACATGAAACATCCAGGGTTAAACCATGATACAAGCCATAGCAACCATCTATGATTTAGGTACATGATTGCAGTTCCACCATTTCGCAGTCCTGTAATCTTGAGCAGGTGTTTTGCTTTCTGTTTTCCTTCTTTGTTGTTGTTTTCTGTTTTATACCAGAGGACATGTATGCTATTTAGAGAGGGACAGAGAGAGAGAGAAAGGCACATGGTCACCCTGCAGCCCCCTCTTTATCTCTTCATCCTGTCGGGATTTGGGGCATACACACCCATGCACCCAACATGGTTTTTAATTAATTTACAAATTAGTTTTGCTGTGGCCAGAGCCATTCGTATGCATTCTCTCAGTTATTTGTTATTTGCTATGACATCCCAATAGAATAAAAAATGCCATATAAATTTCTATATTTTGCCAAAGGGTATATGTGCTTATGAGAGAGAGAAAGAGAGAGTGAGAGAGAGAGAGAAAGTGAGAAATCACCACCTCCCCAGTCAGGATGGCCATGCCACAGTACCTTCTCCTTCATTTGAGATATTGGGTATGCATGCACATAGGTACATATGCTTGGCATGCCTTTCAACCTACCTGGTCCAGGACTCAACCACGCAGCTGGACATGTGAGAACAAGCTACTCCACCATAATGCCACCAGCAGGTGCAAAGCATGATAAATTTTATAAATGTTCCATGTGTGCTTCCAAAAAAATATTTGTTCCATAATGGTTGAAATATCATACTAAGTATCTATTCTTTTTTTTTTTGGAGAGATTTTCACTGTAGGGCGCGTGCTCTCGCCCGACAGACAGAGAGAGACATAGAGACAGAAAGCGAGAAATCACCCCCCAGGGGGGGTGGTCACGCCGCAATCCCTTCTCCTCCATTCTCCTCTCGGGATCTTGGGCATGCACGCACACCCCCCAGCACGCCGGGCGGAGTTTTAAGCCACGGGGTCCGGGACACGAACCGCGGTTGACTACGTGGGAGTCCAGCGACATAGCCATTACGCTAACTGCTGGTTCCCCTAAGTATCTATTCTTATGGTAAATATTTAATAAATCCCTAGTATGTGTCAGACATAATTTTGGCAGTAACTTAGTTTTACCAAGAATACTGTTAGTAGAACAACAAGTATTTTTAAAACATTATTAAGGAGAGAAGGTTTGGCATTTGATGGTTTATGGGAGGAACTACATT